>NW_027366250.1:0-77149 GCF_046119375.1 Phyllobates terribilis
AGCATGATAAAGAAGATTCAAAGAGAGTGAGATGCCAGCTCCTTTCATTCAGTCAGTAGCTTCAATCATTTCTGTACGTTTTTCAATGGCAAAAATCAATGAATATTGTAAATGCACAAACAGTAATTTCTCCGCATTGCAAGGTGCAATTCTGAAATTTTTTGCTTTTTCCTGCTCCTCTTAGTATGATAAAGAAGATTCAAAGAGAGTGAGATGCCAGCTCCTTTCATTCAGTCAGTAGCTTCAATCATTTCTGGACGTTTTTCAATGGCAAAAATCAATGAATATTGTAAATGCACAAACAGTAATTTCTCCGCATTGCAAGGTGCAATTCTGAAATTTTTTGCTTTTTCCTGCTCCTCTTAGCATGATAAAGAAGATTCAAAGAGAGTGAGATGCCAGCTCCTTTCATTCAGTCAGTAGCTTCAAACATTTCTGGTATATGAATAACATGATGTTTTTCAATGGCAAAAATCAATGAATTTTGTAAATGCACAAACAGTAATTTCTCCGCATTGCAAGGTGCAATTCTGAAATTTTTTGCTTTTTCCTGCTCCTCTTAGCATGATAAAGAAGATTCAAAGAGAGTGAGATACCAGCTCCTTTCATTCAGTCAGTAGCTTCAATAATTTCTGGACGTTTTTCAATGGCAAAAATCAATGAATATTGTAAATGCACAAACAGTAATTTCTCCGCATTGCAAGGTGCAATTCTGAAATTTTTTGCTTTTTCCTGCTCCTCTTAGCATGATAAAGAAGATTCAAAGAGAGTGAGATGCCAGCTCCTTTCATTCAGTCAGTAGCTTCAATCATTTCTGGATGTTTTTCAATGGCAAAAATCAATGAATATTGTAAATGCACAGACAGTAATTTCTCCGCATTGCAAGGTGCAATTCTGAAATTTTTTGCTTTTTCCTGCTCCTCTTAGCATGATAAAGAAGATTCAAAGAGATTGAGATGTCAGCTCCTTTCATTCAGTCAGTAGCTTCAAACATTTCTGGTATATGAATAACATGATGTTTTTCAATGGCAAAAATCAATGAATATTGTAAATGCACAAACAGTAATTTCTCCGCATTGCAAGGTGCAATTCTGAAATTTTTTGCTTTTTCCTGCTCCTCTTAGCATGATAAAGAAGATTCAAAGAGAGTGAGATGCCAGCTCCTTTCATTCAGTTAGTAGCTTCAATCATTTCTGGACGTTTTTCAATGGCAAAAATCAATGAATATTGTAAATGCACAAACAGTAATTTCTCCGCATTGCAAGGTGCAATTCTGAAATTTTTTGCTTTTTCCTGCTCATCTTAGCATGATAAAGAAGATTCAAAGAGACTGAGATGCCAGCTCCTTTCATTCAGTCAGTAGCTTCAATCATTTCTGGACGTTTTTCAATGGCAAAAATCAATGAATATTGTAAATGCACAAACAGTAATTTCTCCGCATTGCAAGGTGCAATTCTGAAATTTTTTGCTTTTTCCTGCTCCTCTTAGCATGATAAAGAAGATTCAAAGAGAGTGAGATGCCAGCTCCTTTCATTCAGTCAGTAGCTTCAATCATTTCTGGACGTTTTTCAATGGCAAAAATCAATGAATATTGTAAATGCACAAACAGTAATTTCTCCGCATTGCAAGGTGCAATTCTGAAATTTTTTGCTTTTTCCTGCTCCTCTTAGCATGATAAAGAAGATTCAAAGAGAGTGAGATGCCAGCTCCTTTCATTCAGTCAGTAGCTTCAAACATTTCTGGTATATGAATAACATGATGTTTTTCAATGGCAAAAATCAATGAATATTGTAAATGCACAAACAGGAATTTCTCCGCATTGCAAGGTGCAATTCTGAAATTTTTTGCTTTTTCCTGCTCCTCTTAGCATGATAAAGAAGATTCAAAGAGAGTGAGATGCCAGCTCCTTTCATTCAGTCAGTAGCTTCAATCATTTCTGGACGTTTTTCAATGGCAAAAATCAATGAATATTGTAAATGCACAAACAGTAATTTCTCCGCATTGCAAGGTGCAATTCTGAAATTTTTTGCTTTTTCCTGCTCCTCTTAGCATGATAAAGAAGATTCAAAGAGAGTGAGATGCCAGCTCCTTTCATTCAGTCAGTAGCTTCAATCATTTCTGTACGTTTTTCAATGGCAAAAATCAATGAATATTGTAAATGCACAAACAGTAATTTCTCCGCATTGCAAGGTGCAATTCTGAAATTTTTTGCTTTTTCCTGCTCCTCTTAGCATGATAAAGAAGATTCAAAGAGAGTGAGATGCCAGCTCCTTTCATTCAGTCAGTAGCTTCAAACATTTCTGGTATATGAATAACATGATGTTTTTCAATGGCAAAAATCAATGAATATTGTAAATGCACAAACAGTAATTTCTCCGCATTGCAAGGTGCAATTCTGAAATTTTTTGCTTTTTCCTGCTCCTCTTAGCATGATAAAGAAGATTCAAAGAGAGTGAGATGCCAGCTCCTTTCATTCAGTTAGTTGTTTCAATCATTTCTGGACGTTTTTCAATGGCAAAAATCAATGAATATTGTAAATGCACAAACAGTAATTTCTCCGCATTGCAAGGTGCAATTCTGAAATTTTTTGCTTTTTCCTGCTCCTCTTAGCATGATAAAGAAGATTCAAAGAGACTGAGATGCCAGCTCCTTTCATTCAGTCAGTAGCTTCAATCATTTCTGGACGTTTTTCAATGGCAAAAATCAAAGAATATTGTAAATGCACAAACAGTAATTTCTCCGCATTGCAAGGTGCAATTCTGAAATTTTTTGCTTTTTCCTGCTCCTCTTAGCATGATAAAGAAGATTCAAAGAGAGTGAGATGCCAGCTCCTTTCATTCAGTCAGTAGCTTCAATCATTTCTGGACGTTTTTCAATGGCAAAAATCAATGAATATTGTAAATGCACAAACAGTAATTTCTCCGCATTGCAAGGTGCAATTCTGAAATTTTTTGCTTTTTCCTGCTCCTCTTAGCATGATAAAGAAGATTCAAAGAGAGTGAGATGCCAGCTCCTTTCATTCAGTCAGTAGCTTCAAACATTTCTGGTATATGAATAACATGATGTTTTTCAATGGCAAAAATCAATGAATATTTTAAATGCACAAACAGTAATTTCTCCGCATTGCAAGGTGCAATTCTGAAATTTCTTGCTTTTTCCTGCTCCTCTTAGCATGATAAAGAAGATTCAAAGAGAGTGAGATACCAGCTCCTTTCATTCTGTCAGTAGCTTCTATCATTTCTGGACGTTTTTCAATGGCAAAAATCAATGTATATTGTAAATGCACAAACAGTAATTTCTCCGCATTGCAAGGTGCAATTCTGAAATTTTTTGCTTTTTCCTGCTCCTCTTAGCATGATAAAGAAGATTCAAAGAGAGTGAGATGCCAGCTCCTTTCATTCAGTCAGTAGCTTCAATCATTTCTGGTATATGAATAACATGTTTTTCAATGGCAAAAATCAATGCATATTGTAAATGCACAAACAGTAATTTCTCCGCATTGCAAGGTGCAATTCTGAAATTTTTTGCTTTTTCCTGCTCCTCTTAGCATGATAAAGAAGATTCAAAGAGAGTGAGATGCCAGCTCCTTTCATTCAGTCAGTAGCTTCAATCATTTCTGTACGTTTTTCAATGGCAAAAATCAATGAATATTGTAAATGCACAAACAGTAATTTCTCCGCATTGCAAGGTGCAATTCTGAAATTTTTTGCTTTTTCCTGCTCCTCTTAGTATGATAAAGAAGATTCAAAGAGAGTGAGATGCCAGCTCCTTTCATTCAGTCAGTAGCTTCAATCATTTCTGGACGTTTTTCAATGGCAAAAATCAATGAATATTGTAAATGCACAAACAGTAATTTCTCCGCATTGCAAGGTGCAATTCTGAAATTTTTTGCTTTTTCCTGCTCCTCTTAGCATGATAAAGAAGATGCAAAGAGAGTGAGATGCCAGCTCCTTTCATTCAGTCAGTAGCTTCAAACATTTCTGGTATATGAATAAGATGATGTTTTTCAATGGCAAAAATCAATGAATTTTGTAAATGCACAAACAGTAATTTCTCCGCATTGCAAGGTGCAATTCTGAAATTTTTTGCTTTTTCCTCCTCCTCTTAGCATGATAAAGAAGATTCAAAGAGAGTGAGATACCAGCTCCTTTCATTCAGTCAGTAGCTTCAATAAGTTCTGGACGTTTTTCAATGGCAAAAATCAATGAATATTGTAAATGCACAAACAGTAATTTCTCCGCATTGCAAGGTGCAATTCTGAAATTTTTTGCTTTTTCCTGCTCCTCTTAGCATGATAAAGAAGATTCAAAGAGAGTGAGATGCCAGCTCCTTTCATTCAGTCAGTAGCTTCAATCATTTCTGGATGTTTTTCAATGGCAAAAATCAATGAATATTGTAAATGCACAGACAGTAATTTCTCCGCATTGCAAGGTGCAATTCTGAAATTTTTTGCTTTTTCCTGCTCCTCTTAGCATGATAAAGAAGATTCAAAGAGATTGAGATGTCAGCTCCTTTCATTCAGTCAGTAGCTTCAAACATTTCTGGTATATGAATAACATGATGTTTTTCAATGGCAAAAATCAATGAATATTGTAAATGCACAAACAGTAATTTCTCCGCATTGCAAGGTGCAATTCTGAAATTTTTTGCTTTTTCCTGCTCCTCTTAGCATGATAAAGAAGATTCAAAGAGAGTGAGATGCCAGCTCCTTTCATTCAGTTAGTAGCTTCAATCATTTCTGGACGTTTTTCAATGGCAAAAATCAATGAATATTGTAAATGCACAAACAGTAATTTCTCCGCATTGCAAGGTGCAATTCTGAAATTTTTTGCTTTTTCCTGCTCCTCTTAGCATGATAAAGAAGATTCAAAGAGACTGAGATGCCAGCTCCTTTCATTCAGTCAGTAGCTTCAATCATTTCTGGACGTTTTTCAATGGCAAAAATCAATGAATATTGTAAATGCACAAACAGTAATTTCTCCGCATTGCAAGGTGCAATTCTGAAATTTTTTGCTTTTTCCTGCTCCTCTTAGCATGATAAAGAAGATTCAAAGAGAGTGAGATGCCAGCTCCTTTCATTCAGTCAGTAGCTTCAATCATTTCTGGACGTTTTTCAATGGCAAAAATCAATGAATATTGTAAATGCACAAACAGTAATTTCTCCGCATGGCAAGGTGCAATTCTGAAATTTTTTGCTTTTTCCTGCTCCTCTTAGCATGATAAAGAAGATTCAAAGAGAGTGAGATGCCAGCTCCTTTCATTCAGTCAGTAGCTTCAAACATTTCTGGTATATGAATAACATGATGTTTTTCAATGGCAAAAATCAATGAATATTTTAAATGCACAAACAGTAATTTCTCCGCATTGCAAGGTGCAATTCTGAAATTTTTTGCTTTTTCCTGCTCCTCTTAGCATGATAAAGAAGATTCAAAGAGAGTGAGATACCAGCTCCTTTCATTCAGTCAGTAGCTTCTATCATTTCTGGACGTTTTTCAATGGCAAAAATCAATGAATATTGTAAATGCACAAACAGTAATTTCTCCGCATTGCAAGGTGCAATTCTGAAATTTTTTGCTTTTTCCTGCTCCTCTTAGCATGATAAAGAAGATTCAAAGAGAGTGAGATGCCAGCTCCTTTCATTCAGTCAGTAGCTTCAATCATTTCTGGACGTTTTTCAATGGCAAAAATCAATGAATATTGTAAATGCACAAACAGTAATTTCTCCGCATTGCAAGGTGCAATTCTGAAATTTTTTGCTTTTTCCTGCTCCTCTTAGCATGATAAAGAAGATTCAAAGAGAGTGAGATGCCAGCTCCTTTCATTCAGTCAGTAGCTTCAAACATTTCTGGTATATGAATAACGATGTTTTTCAATGGCAAAAATCAATGAATATTGTAAATGCACAAACAGTAATTTCTCAGTATTGCAAGGTGCAATTCTGAAATTTTTTGCTTTTTCCTGCTCCTCTTAGCATGATAAAGAAGATTCAAAGAGAGTGAGATGCCAGCTCCTTTCATTCAGTCAGTAGCTTCAATCATTTCTGCACGTTTTTCAATGGCAAAAATCAATGAATATTGTAAATGCACAAAGAGTAATTTCTCCGCATTGCAAGGTGCAATTCTGAAATTTTTTGCTTTTTCCTGCTCCTCTTAGCATGATAAAGAAGATTCAAAGAGAGTGAGATGCCAGCTCCTTTCATTCAGTCAGTAGCTTCAAACATTTCTGGTATATGAATAACATGATGTTTTTCAATGGCAAAAATCAATGAATATTGTAAATGCACAAACAGTAATTTCTCTGCATTGCAAGGTGCAATTCTGAAATTTTTTGCTTTTTCCTGCTCCTCTTAGCATGATAAAGAAGATTCAAAGAGAGTGAGATGCCAGCTCCTTTCATTCAGTCAGTAGCTTCAATCATTTCTGGACGTTTTTCAATGGCAAAAATCAATGAATATTGTAAATGCACAAACAGTAATTTCTCCGCATTGCAAGGTGCAATTCTGAAATTTTTTCCTTTTTCCTGCTCCTCTTAGCATGATAAAGAAGATTCAAAGAGAGTGAGATGCCAGCTCCTTTCATTCAGTCAGTAGCTTCAATCATTTCTGGACGTTTTTCAATAGCAAAAATCAATGAATATTGTAAATGCACAAACAGTAATTTCTCCGCATTGCAAGGTGCAATTCTGAAATTTTTTGCTTTTTCCTGCTCCTCTTAGCATGATAAAGAAGATTCAAAGAGAGTGAGATGCCAGCTCCTTTCATTCAGTCAGTAGCTTCAAACATTTCTGGACGTTTTTCAATGGCAAAAATCAATGAATATTGTAAATGCACAAACAGTAATTTCTCCGCATTGCAAGGTGCAATTCGGAAATTTTTTGCTTTTTCCTGCTCCTCTTAGCATGATAAAGAAGATTCAAAGAGAGTGAGATGCCAGCTCCTTTCATTCAGTCAGTAGCTTCAAACATTTCTGGTATATGAATAACATGATGTTTTTCAATGGCAAAAATCAATGAATATTGTAAATGCACAAACAGTAATTTCTCAGTATTGCAAGGTGCAATTCTGAAATTTTTTGCTTTTTCCTGCTCCTCTTAGCATGATAAAGAAGATTCAAAGAGAGTGAGATGCCAGCTCCTTTCATTCAGTCAGTAGCTTCAATCATTTCTGGACGTTTTTCAATGGCAAAAATCAATGAATATTGTAAATGCACAAAGAGTAATTTCTCCGCATTGCAAGGTGCAATTCTGAAATTTTTTGCTTTTTCCTGCTCCTCTTAGCATGATAAAGAAGATTCAAAGAGAGTGAGATGCCAGCTCCTTTCATTCAGTCAGTAGCTTCAAACATTTCTGGTATATGAATAACATGATGTTTTTCAATGGCAAAAATCAATGAATATTGTAAATGCACAAACAGTAATTTCTCTGCATTGCAAGGTGCAATTCTGAAATTTTTTGCTTTTTCCTGCTCCTCTTAGCATGATAAAGAAGATTCAAAGAGAGTGAGATGCCAGCTCCTTTCATTCAGTCAGTAGCTTCAATCATTTCTGGACGTTTTTCAATGGCAAAAATCAATGAATATTGTAAATGCACAAACAGTAATTTCTCCGCATTGCAAGGTGCAATTCTGAAATTTTTTGCTTTTTCCTGCTCCTCTTAGCATGATAAAGAAGATTCAAAGAGAGTGAGATGCCAGCTCCTTTCATTCAGTCAGTAGCTTCAATCATTTCTGGACGTTTTTCAATAGCAAAAATCAATGAATATTGTAAATGCACAAACAGTAATTTCTCCGCATTGCAAGGTGCAATTCTGAAATTTTTTGCTTTTTCCTGCTCCTCTTAGCATGATAAAGAAGATTCAAAGAGAGTGAGATGCCAGCTCCTTTCATTCAGTCACTAGCTTCAAACATTTCTGGACGTTTTTCAATGGCAAAAATCAATGAATATTGTAAATGCACAAACAGTAATTTCTCCGCATTGCAAGGTGCAATTCGGAAATTTTTTGCTTTTTCCTGCTCCTCTTAGCATGATAAAGAAGATTCAAAGAGAGTGAGATGCCAGCTCCTTTCATTCAGTCAGTAGCTTCAAACATTTCTGGTATATGAATAACATGATGTTTTTCAATGGCAAAAATCAATGAATATTGTAAATGCACAAACAGTAATTTCTCCGCATTGCAATGTGCAATTCTGAAATTTTTTGCTTTTTACTGCTCCTCTTAGCATGATAAAGAAGATTCAAAGAGAGTGAGATGCCAGCTCCTTTCATTCAGTCAGTAGCTTCAATCATTTCTGGACGTTTTTCAATGGCAAAAATCAATGAATATTGTAAATGCACAAACAGAAATTTCTCCGCATTGCAAGGTGCAATTCTGAAATTTTTTGCTTTTTCCTGCTCCTCTTAGCATGATAAAGAAGATTCAAAGAGAGTGAGATGCCAGCTCTTTTCATTCAGTCAGTAGCTTCAATCATTTCTGGACGTTTTTCAATGGCAAAAATCAATGAATATTGTAAATGCACAAACAGTAATTTCTCCGCATTGCAAGGTGCAATTCTGAAATTTTTTGCTTTTTCCTGCTCCTCTTAGCATGATAAAGAAGATTCAAAGAGAGTGAGATGCCAGCTCCTTTCATTCAGTCAGTAGCTTCAATCATTTCTGGATGTTTTTCAATGGCAAAAATCAATGAATATTGTAAATGCACAAACAGTAATTTCTCCGCATTGCAAGGTCCAATTCTGAAATTTTTTGCTTTTTCCTGCTCCTCTTAGCATGATAAAGAAGATTCAAAGAGAGTGAGATGCCAGCTCCTTTCATTCAGTCAGTAGCTTCAATCATTTCTGGACGTTTTTCAATGGCAAAAATCAATGAATATTGTAAATGCACAAACAGTAATTTCTCCGCATTGCAAGGTGCAATTCTGAAATTTTTTGCTTTTTCCTGCTCCTCTTAGCATGATAAAGAAGATTCAAAGAGAGTGAGATGCCAGCTCCTTTCATTCAGTCAGTAGCTTCAATCATTTCTGGTATATCAATAACGATGTTTTTCAATGGCAAAAATCAATGAATATTGTAAATGCACAAACAGTAATTTCTCCGCATTGCAAGGTGCAATTCTGAAATTTTTTGCTTTTTCCTGCTCCTCTTAGCATGATAAAGAAGATTCAAAGAGAGTGAGATGCCAGCTCCTTTCATTCAGTCAGTAGCTTCAATCATCTCTGGTATATGAATAACATGATGTTTTTCAATGGCAAAAATCAATGAATATTGTAAATGCACAAACAGTAATTTCTCCGCATTGCAAGGTGCAATTCTGAAATTTTTTGCTTTTTAGTGCTCCTCTTAGCATGATACAGAAGATTCAAAGAGAGTGAGATGCCAGCTCCTTTCATTCAGTCAGTAGCTTCAAACATTTCTGGTATATGAATAACATGATGTTTTTCAATGGCAAAAATCAATGAATATTGTAAATGCACAAACAGTAATTTCTCCGCATTGCAAGGTGCAATTCTGAAATTTTTTGCTTTTTCCTGCTCCTCTTAGCATGATAAAGAAGATTCAAAGAGAGTGAGATGCCAGCTCCTTTCATTCAGTCAGTAGCTTCAATCATTTCTGGACGTTTTTCAATGGCAAAAATCAATGAATATTGTAAATGCACAAACAGTAATTTCTCCGCATTGCAAGGTGCAATTCTGAAATTTTTTGCTTTTTCCTGCTCCTCTTAGCATGATAAAGAAGATTCAAAGAGAGTGAGATGCCAGGTCCTTTCATTCAGTCAGTAGCTTCAATCATTTCTGGTATATGAATAACATGATGTTTTTCAATGGCAAAAATCAATGAATATTGTAAATGCACAAACAGTAATTTCTCAGCATTGCAAGGTGCAATTCTGAAATTTTTTGCTTTTTCCTGCTCCTCTTAGCATGATAAAGAAGATTCAAAGAGAGTGAGATGCCAGCTCCTTTCATTCAGTCAGTAGCTTCAAACATATCTGGTATATGAATAACATGATGTTTTTCAATGGCAAAAATCAATGAATATTGTAAATGCACAAACAGTAATTTCTCCGCATTGCAAGGTGCAATTCTGAAATTTTTTGCTTTTTCCTGCTCCTCTTAGCATGATAAAGAAGATTCAAAGAGATTGAGATGCCAGCTCCTTTCATTCAGTCAGTAGCTTCAATCATTTCTGGACGTTTTTCAATGGCAAAAATCAATGAATATTGTAAATGCACAAACAGTAATTTCTCCGCATTGCAAGGTGCAATTCTGAAATTTTTTGCTTTTTCCTGCTCCTCTTAGCATGATAAAGAAGATTCAAAGAGAGTGAGATGCCAGCTCCTTTCATTCAGTCAGTAGCTTCAAACATTTCTGGTATATGAATAACATGATGTTTTTCAATGGCAAAAATCAATGAATATTGTAAATGCACAAACAGGAATTTCTCCGCATTGCAAGGTGCAATTCTGAAATTTTTTGCTTTTTCCTGCTCCTCTTAGCATGATAAAGAAGATTCAAAGAGAGTGAGATGCCAGCTCCTTTCATTTAGTCAGTAGCTTCAATCATTTCTGGACGTTTTTCAATGGCAAAAATCAATGAATATTGTAAATGCACAAACAGTAATTTCTCCGCATTGCAAGGTGCAATTCTGAAATTTTTTGCTTTTTCCTGCTCCTCTTAGCATGATAAAGAAGATTCAAAGAGAGTGAGATGCCAGCTCCTTTCATTCAGTCAGTAGCTTCAAACATTTCTGGTATATGAATAACATGATGTTTTTCAATGGCAAAAATCAATGAATATTGTAAATGCACAAACAGTAATTTCTCTGCATTGCAAGGTGCAATTCTGAAATTTTTTGCTTTTTCCTGCTCCTCTTAGCATGATAAAGAAGATTCAAAGAGAGTGAGATGCCAGCTCCTTTCATTCAGTCAGTAGCTTCAATCATTTCTGGACGTTTTTCAATGGCAAAAATCAATGAATATTGTAAATGCACAAACAGTAATTTCTCCGCATTGCAAGGTGCAATTCTGAAATTTTTTGCTTTTTCCTGCTCCTCTTAGCATGATAAAGAAGATTCAAAGAGAGTGAGATGCCAGCTCCTTTCATTCAGTCAGTAGCTTCAATCATTTCTGGACGTTTTTCAATGGCAAAAATCAATGAATATTGTAAATGCACAAACAGTAATTTCTCCGCATTGCAAGGTGCAATTCTGAAATTTTTTGCTTTTTCCTGCTCCTCTTAGCATGATAAAGAAGATTCAAAGAGAGTGAGATGCCAGCTCCTTTCATTCAGTCAGTAGCTTCAAACATTTCTGGACGTTTTTCAATGGCAAAAATCAATGAATATTGTAAATGCACAAACAGTAATTTCTCCGCATTGCAAGGTGCAATTCTGAAATTTTTTGCTTTTTCCTGCTCCTCTTAGCATGATAAAGAAGATTCAAAGAGAGTGAGATGCCAGCTCCTTTCATTCAGTCAGTAGCTTCAAACATTTCTGGTATATGAATAACATGATGTTTTTCAATGGCAAAAATCAATGAATATTGTAAATGCACAAACAGGAATTTCTCCGCATTGCAAGGTGCAATTCTGAAATTTTTTGCTTTTTCCTGCTCCTCTTAGCATGATAAAGAAGATTCAAAGAGAGTGAGATGCCAGCTCCTTTCATTCAGTCAGTAGCTTCAATCATTTCTGGATGTTTTTCAATGGCAAAAATCAATGAATATTGTAAATGCACAAACAGTAATTTCTCCGCATTGCAAGGTGCAATTCTGAAATTTTTTGCTTTTTCCTGCTCCTCTTAGCATGATAAAGAAGATTCAAAGAGAGTGAGATGCCAGCTCCTTTCATTCAGTCAGTAGCTTCAAACATTTCTGGTATATGAATAACATGATGTTTTTCAATGGCAAAAATCAATGAATATTGTAAATGCACAAACAGTAATTTCTCTGCATTGCAAGGTGCAATTCTGAAATTTTTTGCTTTTTCCTGCTCCTCTTAGCATGATAAAGAAGATTCAAAGAGAGTGAGATGCCAGCTCCTTTCATTCAGTCAGTAGCTTCAATCATTTCTGGACGTTTTTCAATGGCAAAAATCAATGAATATTGTAAATGCACAAACAGTAATTTCTCCGCATTGCAAGGTGCAATTCTGAAATTTTTTGCTTTTTCCTGCTCCTCTTAGCATGATAAAGAAGATTCAAAGAGAATGAGATGCCAGCTCCTTTCATTCAGTCAGTAGCTTCAATCATTTCTGGACGTTTTTCAATGGCAAAAATCAATGAATATTGTAAATGCACAAACAGTAATTTCTCCGCATTGCAAGGTGCAATTCTGAAATTTTTTGCTTTTTCCTGCTCCTCTTAGCATGATAAAGAAGATTCAAAGAGAGTGAGATGCCAGCTCCTTTCATTCAGTCAGTAGCTTCAAACATTTCTGGACGTTTTTCAATGGCAAAAATCAATGAATATTGTAAATGCACAAACAGTAATTTCTCCGCATTGCAAGGTGCAATTCTGAAATTTTTTGCTTTTTCCTGCTCCTCTTAGCATGATAAAGAAGATTCAAAGAGAGTGAGATGCCAGCTCCTTTCATTCAGTCAGTAGCTTCAAACATTTCTGGTATATGAATAACGATGTTTTTCAATGGCAAAAATCAATGAATATTGTAAATGCACAAACAGTAATTTCTCAGTATTGCAAGGTGCAATTCTGAAATTTTTTGCTTTTTCCTGCTCCTCTTAGCATGATAAAGAAGATTCAAAGAGAGTGAGATGCCAGCTCCTTTCATTCAGTCAGTAGCTTCAATCATTTCTGGACGTTTTTCAATGGCAAAAATCAATGAATATTGTAAATGCACAAAGAGTAATTTCTCCGCATTGCAAGGTGCAATTCTGAAATTTTTTGCTTTTTCCTGCTCCTCTTAGCATGATAAAGAAGATTCAAAGAGAGTGAGATGCCAGCTCCTTTCATTCAGTCAGTAGCTTCAATCATTTCTGGACGTTTTTCAATGGCAAAAATCAATGAATATTGTAAATGCACAAACAGTAATTTCTCAGCATTGCAAGGTGCAATTCTGAAATTTTTTGCTTTTTCCTGCTCCTCTTAGCATGATAAAGAAGATTCAAAGAGAGTGAGATGCCAGCTCCTTTCATTCAGTCAGTAGCTTCAAACATATCTGGTATATGAATAACATGATGTTTTTCAATGGCAAAAATCAATGAATATTGTAAATGCACAAACAGTAATTTCTCCGCATTGCAAGGTGCAATTCTGAAATTTTTTGCTTTTTCCTGCTCCTCTTAGCATGATAAAGAAGATTCAAAGAGATTGAGATGCCAGCTCCTTTCATTCAGTCAGTAGCTTCAATCATTTCTGGACGTTTTTCAATGGCAAAAATCAATGAATATTGTAAATGCACAAACAGTAATTTCTCCGCATTGCAAGGTGCAATTCTGAAATTTTTTGCTTTTTCCTGCTCCTCTTAGCATGATAAAGAAGATTCAAAGAGAGTGAGATGCCAGCTCCTTTCATTCAGTCAGTAGCTTCAAACATTTCTGGTATATGAATAACATGATGTTTTTCAATGGCAAAAATCAATGAATATTGTAAATGCACAAACAGGAATTTCTCCGCATTGCAAGGTGCAATTCTGAAATTTTTTGCTTTTTCCTGCTCCTCTTAGCATGATAAAGAAGATTCAAAGAGAGTGATATGCCAGCTCCTTTCATTCAGTCAGTAGCTTCAATCATTTCTGGACGTTTTTCAATGGCAAAAATCAATGAATATTGTAAATGCACAAACAGTAATTTCTCCGCATTGCAAGGTGCAATTCTGAAATTTTTTGCTTTTTCCTGCTCCTCTTAGCATGATAAAGAAGATTCAAAGAGAGTGAGATGCCAGCTCCTTTCATTCAGTCAGTAGCTTCAAACATTTCTGGTATATGAATAACATGATGTTTTTCAATGGCAAAAATCAATGAATATTGTAAATGCACAAACAGTAATTTCTCTGCATTGCAAGGTGCAATTCTGAAATTTTTTGCTTTTTCCTGCTCCTCTTAGCATGATAAAGAAGATTCAAAGAGAGTGAGATGCCAGCTCCTTTCATTCAGTCAGTAGCTTCAATCATTTCTGGACGTTTTTCAATGGCAAAAATCAATGAATATTGTAAATGCACAAACAGTAATTTCTCCGCATTGCAAGGTGCAATTCTGAAATTTTTTGCTTTTTCCTGCTCCTCTTAGCATGATAAAGAAGATTCAAAGAGAGTGAGATGCCAGCTCCTTTCATTCAGTCAGTAGCTTCAATCATTTCTGGACGTTTTTCAATGGCAAAAATCAATGAATATTGTAAATGCACAAACAGTAATTTCTCCGCATTGCAAGGTGCAATTCTGAAATTTTTTGCTTTTTCCTGCTCCTCTTAGCATGATAAAGAAGATTCAAAGAGAGTGAGATGCCAGCTCCTTTCATTCAGTCAGTAGCTTCAAACATTTCTGGACGTTTTTCAATGGCAAAAATCAATGAATATTGTAAATGCACAAACAGTAATTTCTCCGCATTGCAAGGTGCAATTCTGAAATTTTTTGCTTTTTCCTGCTCCTCTTAGCATGATAAAGAAGATTCAAAGAGAGTGAGATGCCAGCTCCTTTCATTCAGTCAGTAGCTTCAAACATTTCTGGTATATGAATAACGATGTTTTTCAATGGCAAAAATCAATGAATATTGTAAATGCACAAACAGTAATTTCTCAGTATTGCAAGGTGCAATTCTGAAATTTTTTGCTTTTTCCTGCTCCTCTTAGCATGATAAAGAAGATTCAAAGAGAGTGAGATGCCAGCTCCTTTCATTCAGTCAGTAGCTTCAATCATTTCTGGACGTTTTTCAATGGCAAAAATCAATGAATATTGTAAATGCACAAAGAGTAATTTCTCCGCATTGCAAGGTGCAATTCTGAAATTTTTTGCTTTTTCCTGCTCCTCTTAGCATGATAAAGAAGATTCAAAGAGAGTGAGATGCCAGCTCCTTTCATTCAGTCAGTAGCTTCAAACATTTCTGGTATATGAATAACATGATGTTTTTCAATGGCAAAAATCAATGAATATTGTAAATGCACAAACAGTAATTTCTGTGCATTGCAAGGTGCAATTCTGAAATTTTTTGCTTTTTCCTGCTCCTCTTAGCATGATAAAGAAGATTCAAAGAGAGTGAGATGCCAGCTCCTTTCATTCAGTCAGTAGCTTCAATCATTTCTGGACGTTTTTCAATGGCAAAAATCAATGAATATTGTAAATGCACAAACAGTAATTTCTCCGCATTGCAAGGTGCAATTCTGAAATTTTTTGCTTTTTCCTGCTCCTCTTAGCATGATAAAGAAGATTCAAAGAGAGTGAGATGCCAGCTCCTTTCATTCAGTCAGTAGCTTCAATCATTTCTGGACGTTTTTCAATAGCAAAAATCAATGAATATTGTAAATGCACAAACAGTAATTTCTCCGCATTGCAAGGTGCAATTCTGAAATTTTTTGCTTTTTCCTGCTCCTCTTAGCATGATAAAGAAGATTCAAAGAGAGTGAGATGCCAGCTCCTTTCATTCAGTCAGTAGCTTCAAACATTTCTGGACGTTTTTCAATGGCAAAAATCAATGAATATTGTAAATGCACAAACAGTAATTTCTCCGCATTGCAAGGTGCAATTCAGAAATTTTTTGCTTTTTCCTGCTCCTCTTAGCATGATAAAGAAGATTCAAAGAGAGTGAGATGCCAGCTCCTTTCATTCAGTCAGTAGCTTCAAACATTTCTGGTATATGAATAACATGATGTTTTTCAATGGCAAAAATCAATGAATATTGTAAATGCACAAACAGTAATTTCTCCGCATTGCAATGTGCAATTCTGAAATTTTTTGCTTTTTACTGCTCCTCTTAGCATGATAAAGAAGATTCAAAGAGAGTGAGATGCCAGCTCCTTTCATTCAGTCAGTAGCTTCAATCATTTCTGGACGTTTTTCAATGGCAAAAATCAATGAATATTGTAAATGCACAAACAGAAATTTCTCCGCATTGCAAGGTGCAATTCTGAAATTTTTTGCTTTTTCCTGCTCCTCTTAGCATGATAAAGAAGATTCAAAGAGAGTGAGATGCCAGCTCCTTTCATTCAGTCAGTAGCTTCAATCATTTCTGGACGTTTTTCAATGGCAAAAATCAATGAATATTGTAAATGCACAAACAGTAATTTCTCCGCATTGCAAGGTGCAATTCTGAAATTTTTTGCTTTTTCCTGCTCCTCTTAGCATGATAAAGAAGATTTAAAGAGAGTGAGATGCCAGCTCCTTTCATTCAGTCAGTAGCTTCAATCATTTCTGGATGTTTTTCAATGGCAAAAATCAATGAATATTGTAAATGCACAAACAGTAATTTCTCCGCATTGCAAGGTGCAATTCTGAAATTTTTTGCTTTTTCCTGCTCCTCTTAGCATGATAAAGAAGATTCAAAGAGAGTGAGATGCCAGCTCCTTTCATTCAGTCAGTAGCTTCAATCATTTCTGGACGTTTTTCAATGGCAAAAATCAATGAATATTGTAAATGCACAAACAGTAATTTCTCCGCATTGCAAGGTGCAATTCTGAAATTTTTTGCTTTTTCCTGCTCCTCTTAGCATGATAAAGAAGATTCAAAGAGAGTGAGATGCCAGCTCCTTTCATTCAGTCAGTAGCTTCAATCATTTCTGGTATATCAATAACGATGTTTTTCAATGGCAAAAATCAATGAATATTGTAAATGCACAAACAGTAATTTCTCCGCATTGCAAGGTGCAATTCTGAAATTTTTTGCTTTTTCCTGCCCCTCTTAGCATGATAAAGAAGATTCAAAGAGAGTGAGATGCCAGCTCCTTTCATTCAGTCAGTAGCTTCAATCATTTCTGGTATATGAATAACATGATGTTTTTCAATGGCAAAAATCAATGAATATTGTAAATGCACAAACAGTAATTTCTCCGCATTGCAAGGTGCAATTCTGAAATTTTTTGCTTTTTCCTGCTCCTCTTAGCATGATAAAGAAGATTCAAAGAGAGTGAGATGCCAGCTCCTTTCATTCAGTCAGTAGCTTCAAACATTTCTGGTATATGAATAACATGATGTTTTTCAATGGCAAAAATCAATGAATATTGTAAATGCACAAACAGTAATTTCTCTGCATTGCAAGGTGCAATTCTGAAATTTTTTGCTTTTTCCTGCTCCTCTTAGCATGATAAAGAAGATTCAAAGAGAGTGAGATGCCAGCTCCTTTCATTCAGTCAGTAGCTTCAATCATTTCTGGACGTTTTTCAATGGCAAAAATCAATGAATATTGTAAATGCACAAACAGTAATTTCTCCGCATTGCAAGGTGCAATTCTGAAATTTTTTGCTTTTTCCTGCTCCTCTTAGCATGATAAAGAAGATTCAAAGAGAATGAGATGCCAGCTCCTTTCATTCAGTCAGTAGCTTCAATCATTTCTGGACGTTTTTCAATGGCAAAAATCAATGAATATTGTAAATGCACAAACAGTAATTTCTCCGCATTGCAAGGTGCAATTCTGAAATTTTTTGCTTTTTCCTGCTCCTCTTAGCATGATAAAGAAGATTCAAAGAGAGTGAGATGCCAGCTCCTTTCATTCAGTCAGTAGCTTCAAACATTTCTGGACGTTTTTCAATGGCAAAAATCAATGAATATTGTAAATGCACAAACAGTAATTTCTCCGCATTGCAAGGTGCAATTCTGAAATTTTTTGCTTTTTCCTGCTCCTCTTAGCATGATAAAGAATATTCAAAGAGAGTGAGATGCCAGCTCCTTTCATTCAGTCAGTAGCTTCAAACATTTCTGGTATATGAATAACGATGTTTTTCAATGGCAAAAATCAATGAATATTGTAAATGCACAAACAGTAATTTCTCAGTATTGCAAGGTGCAATTCTGAAATTTTTTGCTTTTTCCTGCTCCTCTTAGCATGATAAAGAAGATTCAAAGAGAGTGAGATGCCAGCTCCTTTCATTCAGTCAGTAGCTTCAATCATTTCTGGACGTTTTTCAATGGCAAAAATCAATGAATATTGTAAATGCACAAAGAGTAATTTCTCCGCATTGCAAGGTGCAATTCTGAAATTTTTTGCTTTTTCCTGCTCCTCTTAGCATGATAAAGAAGATTCAAAGAGAGTGAGATGCCAGCTCCTTTCATTCAGTCAGTAGCTTCAATCATTTCTGGACGTTTTTCAATGGCAAAAATCAATGAATATTGTAAATGCACAAACAGTAATTTCTCAGCATTGCAAGGTGCAATTCTGAAATTTTTTGCTTTTTCCTGCTCCTCTTAGCATGATAAAGAAGATTCAAAGAGAGTGAGATGCCAGCTCCTTTCATTCAGTCAGTAGCTTCAAACATATCTGGTATATGAATAACATGATGTTTTTCAATGGCAAAAATCAATGAATATTGTAAATGCACAAACAGTAATTTCTCCGCATTGCAAGGTGCAATTCTGAAATTTTTTGCTTTTTCCTGCTCCTCTTAGCATGATAAAGAAGATTCAAAGAGATTGAGATGCCAGCTCCTTTCATTCAGTCAGTAGCTTCAATCATTTCTGGACGTTTTTCAATGGCAAAAATCAATGAATATTGTAAATGCACAAACAGTAATTTCTCCGCATTGCAAGGTGCAATTCTGAAATTTTTTGCTTTTTCCTGCTCCTCTTAGCATGATAAAGAAGATTCAAAGAGAGTGAGATGCCAGCTCCTTTCATTCAGTCAGTAGCTTCAAACATTTCTGGTATATGAATAACATGATGTTTTTCAATGGCAAAAATCAATGAATATTGTAAATGCACAAACAGGAATTTCTCCGCATTGCAAGGTGCAATTCTGAAATTTTTTGCTTTTTCCTGCTCCTCTTAGCATGATAAAGAAGATTCAAAGAGAGTGATATGCCAGCTCCTTTCATTCAGTCAGTAGCTTCAATCATTTCTGGACGTTTTTCAATGGCAAAAATCAATGAATATTGTAAATGCACAAACAGTAATTTCTCCGCATTGCAAGGTGCAATTCTGAAATTTTTTGCTTTTTCCTGCTCCTCTTAGCATGATAAAGAAGATTCAAAGAGAGTGAGATGCCAGCTCCTTTCATTCAGTCAGTAGCTTCAAACATTTCTGGTATATGAATAACATGATGTTTTTCAATGGCAAAAATCAATGAATATTGTAAATGCACAAACAGTAATTTCTCTGCATTGCAAGGTGCAATTCTGAAATTTTTTGCTTTTTCCTGCTCCTCTTAGCATGATAAAGAAGATTCAAAGAGAGTGAGATGCCAGCTCCTTTCATTCAGTCAGTAGCTTCAATCATTTCTGGACGTTTTTCAATGGCAAAAATCAATGAATATTGTAAATGCACAAACAGTAATTTCTCCGCATTGCAAGGTGCAATTCTGAAATTTTTTGCTTTTTCCTGCTCCTCTTAGCATGATAAAGAAGATTCAAAGAGAGTGAGATGCCAGCTCCTTTCATTCAGTCAGTAGCTTCAATCATTTCTGGACGTTTTTCAATGGCAAAAATCAATGAATATTGTAAATGCACAAACAGTAATTTCTCCGCATTGCAAGGTGCAATTCTGAAATTTTTTGCTTTTTCCTGCTCCTCTTAGCATGATAAAGAAGATTCAAAGAGAGTGAGATGCCAGCTCCTTTCATTCAGTCAGTAGCTTCAAACATTTCTGGACGTTTTTCAATGGCAAAAATCAATGAATATTGTAAATGCACAAACAGTAATTTCTCCGCATTGCAAGGTGCAATTCTGAAATTTTTTGCTTTTTCCTGCTCCTCTTAGCATGATAAAGAAGATTCAAAGAGAGTGAGATGCCAGCTCCTTTCATTCAGTCAGTAGCTTCAAACATTTCTGGTATATGAATAACGATGTTTTTCAATGGCAAAAATCAATGAATATTGTAAATGCACAAACAGTAATTTCTCAGTATTGCAAGGTGCAATTCTGAAATTTTTTGCTTTTTCCTGCTCCTCTTAGCATGATAAAGAAGATTCAAAGAGAGTGAGATGCCAGCTCCTTTCATTCAGTCAGTAGCTTCAATCATTTCTGGACGTTTTTCAATGGCAAAAATCAATGAATATTGTAAATGCACAAAGAGTAATTTCTCCGCATTGCAAGGTGCAATTCTGAAATTTTTTGCTTTTTCCTGCTCCTCTTAGCATGATAAAGAAGATTCAAAGAGAGTGAGATGCCAGCTCCTTTCATTCAGTCAGTAGCTTCAAACATTTCTGGTATATGAATAACATGATGTTTTTCAATGGCAAAAATCAATGAATATTGTAAATGCACAAACAGTAATTTCTGTGCATTGCAAGGTGCAATTCTGAAATTTTTTGCTTTTTCCTGCTCCTCTTAGCATGATAAAGAAGATTCAAAGAGAGTGAGATGCCAGCTCCTTTCATTCAGTCAGTAGCTTCAATCATTTCTGGACGTTTTTCAATGGCAAAAATCAATGAATATTGTAAATGCACAAACAGTAATTTCTCCGCATTGCAAGGTGCAATTCTGAAATTTTTTGCTTTTTCCTGCTCCTCTTAGCATGATAAAGAAGATTCAAAGAGAGTGAGATGCCAGCTCCTTTCATTCAGTCAGTAGCTTCAATCATTTCTGGACGTTTTTCAATAGCAAAAATCAATGAATATTGTAAATGCACAAACAGTAATTTCTCCGCATTGCAAGGTGCAATTCTGAAATTTTTTGCTTTTTCCTGCTCCTCTTAGCATGATAAAGAAGATTCAAAGAGAGTGAGATGCCAGCTCCTTTCATTCAGTCAGTAGCTTCAAACATTTCTGGACGTTTTTCAATGGCAAAAATCAATGAATATTGTAAATGCACAAACAGTAATTTCTCCGCATTGCAAGGTGCAATTCAGAAATTTTTTGCTTTTTCCTGCTCCTCTTAGCATGATAAAGAAGATTCAAAGAGAGTGAGATGCCAGCTCCTTTCATTCAGTCAGTAGCTTCAAACATTTCTGGTATATGAATAACATGATGTTTTTCAATGGCAAAAATCAATGAATATTGTAAATGCACAAACAGTAATTTCTCCGCATTGCAATGTGCAATTCTGAAATTTTTTGCTTTTTACTGCTCCTCTTAGCATGATAAAGAAGATTCAAAGAGAGTGAGATGCCAGCTCCTTTCATTCAGTCAGTAGCTTCAATCATTTCTGGACGTTTTTCAATGGCAAAAATCAATGAATATTGTAAATGCACAAACAGAAATTTCTCCGCATTGCAAGGTGCAATTCTGAAATTTTTTGCTTTTTCCTGCTCCTCTTAGCATGATAAAGAAGATTCAAAGAGAGTGAGATGCCAGCTCCTTTCATTCAGTCAGTAGCTTCAATCATTTCTGGACGTTTTTCAATGGCAAAAATCAATGAATATTGTAAATGCACAAACAGTAATTTCTCCGCATTGCAAGGTGCAATTCTGAAATTTTTTGCTTTTTCCTGCTCCTCTTAGCATGATAAAGAAGATTTAAAGAGAGTGAGATGCCAGCTCCTTTCATTCAGTCAGTAGCTTCAATCATTTCTGGATGTTTTTCAATGGCAAAAATCAATGAATATTGTAAATGCACAAACAGTAATTTCTCCGCATTGCAAGGTGCAATTCTGAAATTTTTTGCTTTTTCCTGCTCCTCTTAGCATGATAAAGAAGATTCAAAGAGAGTGAGATGCCAGCTCCTTTCATTCAGTCAGTAGCTTCAATCATTTCTGGACGTTTTTCAATGGCAAAAATCAATGAATATTGTAAATGCACAAACAGTAATTTCTCCGCATTGCAAGGTGCAATTCTGAAATTTTTTGCTTTTTCCTGCTCCTCTTAGCATGATAAAGAAGATTCAAAGAGAGTGAGATGCCAGCTCCTTTCATTCAGTCAGTAGCTTCAATCATTTCTGGTATATCAATAACGATGTTTTTCAATGGCAAAAATCAATGAATATTGTAAATGCACAAACAGTAATTTCTCCGCATTGCAAGGTGCAATTCTGAAATTTTTTGCTTTTTCCTGCCCCTCTTAGCATGATAAAGAAGATTCAAAGAGAGTGAGATGCCAGCTCCTTTCATTCAGTCAGTAGCTTCAATCATTTCTGGTATATGAATAACATGATGTTTTTCAATGGCAAAAATCAATGAATATTGTAAATGCACAAACAGTAATTTCTCCGCATTGCAAGGTGCAATTCTGAAATTTTTTGCTTTTTAGTGCTCCTCTTAGCATGATAAAGAAGATTCAAAGAGAGTGAGATGCCAGCTCCTTTCATTCAGTCAGTAGCTTCAAACATTTCTGGTATATGAATAACATGATGTTTTTCAATGGCAAAAATCAATGAATATTGTAAATGCACAAACAGTAATTTCTCCGCATTGCAAGGTGCAATTCTGAAATTTTTTGCTTTTTCCTGCTCCTCTTAGCATGATAAAGAAGATTCAAAGAGAGTGAGATGCCAGCTCCTTTCATTCAGTCAGTAGCTTCAATCATTTCTGGACGTTTTTCAATGGCAAAAATCAATGAATATTGTAAATGCACAAACAGTAATTTCTCCGCATTGCAAGGTGCAATTCTGAAATTTTTTGCTTTTTCCTGCTCCTCTTAGCATGATAAAGAAGATTCAAAGAGAGTGAGATGCCAGGTCCTTTCATTCAGTCAGTAGCTTCAATCATTTCTGGTATATGAATAACATGATGTTTTTCAATGGCAAAAATCAATGAATATTGTAAATGCACAAACAGTAATTTCTCAGCATTGCAAGGTGCAATTCTGAAATTTTTTGCTTTTTCCTGCTCCTGTTAGCATGATAAAGAAGATTCAAAGAGAGTGAGATGCCAGCTCCTTTCATTCAGTCAGTAGCTTCAAACATATCTGGTATATGAATAACATGATGTTTTTCAATGGCAAAAATCAATGAATATTGTAAATGCACAAACAGTAATTTCTCCGCATTGCAAGGTGCAATTCTGAAATTTTTTGCTTTTTCCTGCTCCTCTTAGCATGATAAAGAAGATTCAAAGAGATTGAGATGCCAGCTCCTTTCATTCAGTCAGTAGCTTCAATCATTTCTGGACGTTTTTCAATGGCAAAAATCAATGAATATTGTAAATGCACAAACAGTAATTTCTCCGCATTGCAAGGTGCAATTCTGAAATTTTTTGCTTTTTCCTGCTCCTCTTAGCATGATAAACAAGATTCAAAGAGAGTGAGATGCCAGCTCCTTTCATTCAGTCAGTAGCTTCAAACATTTCTGGTATATGAATAACATGATGTTTTTCAATGGCAAAAATCAATGAATATTGTAAATGCACAAACAGGAATTTCTCCGCATTGCAAGGTGCAATTCTGAAATTTTTTGCTTTTTCCTGCTCCTCTTAGCATGATAAAGAAGATTCAAAGAGAGTGAGATGCCAGCTCCTTTCATTCAGTCAGTAGCTTCAATCATTTCTGGACGTTTTTCAATGGCAAAAATCAATGAATATTGTAAATGCACAAACAGTAATTTCTCCGCATTGCAAGGTGCAATTCTGAAATTTTTTGCTTTTTCCTGCTCCTCTTAGCATGATAAAGAAGATTCAAAGAGAGTGAGATGCCAAGCTCCTTTCATTCAGTCAGTAGCTTCAAACATTTCTGGTATATGAATAACATGATGTTTTTCAATGGCAAAAATCAATGAATATTGTAAATGCACAAACAGTAATTTCTCTGCATTGCAAGGTGCAATTCTGAAATTTTTTGCTTTTTCCTGCTCCTCTTAGCATGATAAAGAAGATTCAAAGAGAGTGAGATGCCAGCTCCTTTCATTCAGTCAGTAGCTTCAATCATTTCTGGACGTTTTTCAATGGCAAAAATCAATGAATATTGTAAATGCACAAACAGTAATTTCTCCGCATTGCAAGGTGCAATTCTGAAATTTTTTGCTTTTTCCTGCTCCTCTTAGCATGATAAAGAAGATTCAAAGAGAGTGAGATGCCAGCTCCTTTCATTCAGTCAGTAGCTTCAATCATTTCTGGACGTTTTTCAATGGCAAAAATCAATGAACATTGTAAATGCACAAACAGTAATTTCTCCGCATTGCAAGGTGCAATTCTGAAATTTTTTGCTTTTTCCTGCTCCTCTTAGCATGATAAAGAAGATTCAAAGAGAGTGAGATGCCAGCTCCTTTCATTCAGTCAGTAGCTTCAAACATTTCTGGACGTTTTTCAATGGCAAAAATCAATGAATATTGTAAATGCACAAACAGTAATTTCTCCGCATTGCAAGGTGCAATTCGGAAATTTTTTGCTTTTTCCTGCTCCTCTTAGCATGATAAAGAAGATTCAAAGAGAGTGAGATGCCAGCTCCTTTCATTCAGTCAGTAGCTTCAAACATTTCTGGTATATGAATAACATGATGTTTTTCAATGGCAAAAATCAATGAATATTGTAAATGCACAAACAGTAATTTCTCCGCATTGCAATGTGCAATTCTGAAATTTTTTGCTTTTTACTGCTCCTCTTAGCATGATAAAGAAGATTCAAAGAGTGTGAGATGCCAGCTCCTTTCATTCAGTCAGTAGCTTCAATCATTTCTGGACGTTTTTCAATGGCAAAAATCAATGAATATTGTAAATGCACAAACAGAAATTTCTCCGCATTGCAAGGTGCAATTCTGAAATTTTTTGCTTTTTCCTGCTCCTCTTAGCATGATAAAGAAGATTCAAAGAGAGTGAGATGCCAGCTCCTTTCATTCAGTCAGTAGCTTCAATCATTTCTGGACGTTTTTCAATGGCAAAAATCAATGAATATTGTAAATGCACAAACAGTAATTTCTCCGCATTGCAAGGTGCAATTCTGAAATTTTTTGCTTTTTCCTGCTCCTCTTAGCATGATAAAGAAGATTCAAAGAGAGTGAGATGCCAGCTCCTTTCATTCAGTCAGTAGCTTCAATCATTTCTGGATGTTTTTCAATGGCAAAAATCAATGAATATTGTAAATGCACAAACAGTAATTTCTCCGCATTGCAAGGTGCAATTCTGAAATTTTTTGCTTTTTCCTGCTCCTCTTAGCATGATAAAGAAGATTCAAAGAGAGTGAGATGCCAGCTCCTTTCATTCAGTCAGTAGCTTCAATCATTTCTGGACGTTTTTCAATGGCAAAAATCAATGAATATTGTAAATGCACAAACAGTAATTTCTCCGCATTGCAAGGTGCAATTCTGAAATTTTTTGCTTTTTCCTGCTCCTCTTAGCATGATAAAGAAGATTCAAAGAGAGTGAGATGCCAGCTCCTTTCATTCAGTCAGTAGCTTCAATCATTTCTGGTATATCAATAACGATGTTTTTCAATGGCAAAAATCAATGAATATTGTAAATGCACAAACAGTAATTTCTCCGCATTGCAAGGTGCAATTCTGAAATTTTTTGCTTTTTCCTGCTCCTCTTAGCATGATAAAGAAGATTCAAAGAGAGTGAGATGCCAGCTCCTTTCATTCAGTCAATAGCTTCAATCATTTCTGGTATATGAATAACATGATGTTTTTCAATGGCAAAAATCAATGAATATTGTAAATGCACAAACAGTAATTTCTCCGCATTGCAAGGTGCAATTCTGAAATTTTTTGCTTTTTAGTGCTCCTCTTAGCATGATAAAGAAGATTCAAAGAGAGTGAGATGCCAGCTCCTTTCATTCAGTCAGTAGCTTCAAACATTTCTGGTATATGAATAACATGATGTTTTTCAATGGCAAAAATCAATGAATATTGTAAATGCACAAACAGTAATTTCTCCGCATTGCAAGGTGCAATTCTGAAATTTTTTGCTTTTTCCTGCTCCTCTTAGCATGATAAAGAAGATTCAAAGAGAGTGAGATGCCAGCTCCTTTCATTCAGTCAGTAGCTTCAATCATTTCTGGACGTTTTTCAATGGCAAAAATCAATGAATATTGTAAATGCACAAACAGTAATTTCTCCGCATTGCAAGGTGCAATTCTGAAATTTTTTGCTTTTTCCTGCTCCTCTTAGCATGATAAAGAAGATTCAAAGAGAGTGAGATGCCAGGTCCTTTCATTCAGTCAGTAGCTTCAATCATTTCTGGTATATGAATAACATGATGTTTTTCAATGGCAAAAATCAATGAATATTGTAAATGCACAAACAGTAATTTCTCCGCATTGCAAGGTGCAATTCTGAAATTTTTTGCTTTTTCCTGCTCCTCTTAGCATGATAAAGAAGATTCAAAGAGAGTGAGATGCCAGCTCCTTTCATTCAGTCAGTAGCTTCAAACATATCTGGTATATGAATAACATGATGTTTTTCAATGGCAAAAATCAATGAATATTGTAAATGCACAAACAGTAATTTCTCCGCATTGCAAGGTGCAATTCTGAAATTTTTTGCTTTTTCCTGCTCCTCTTAGCATGATAAAGAAGATTCAAAGAGATTGAGATGCCAGCTCCTTTCATTCAGTCAGTAGCTTCAATCATTTCTGGACGTTTTTCAATGGCAAAAATCAATGAATATTGTAAATGCACAAACAGTAATTTCTCCGCATTGCAAGGTGCAATTCTGAAATTTTTTGCTTTTTCCTGCTCCTCTTAGCATGATAAAGAAGATTCAAAGAGAGTGAGATGCCAGCTCCTTTCATTCAGTCAGTAGCTTCAAACATTTCTGGTATATGAATAACATGATGTTTTTCAATGGCAAAAATCAATGAATATTGTAAATGCACAAACAGGAATTTCTCCGCATTGCAAGGTGCAATTCTGAAATTTTTTGCTTTTTCCTGCTCCTCTTAGCATGATAAAGAAGATTCAAAGAGAGTGAGATGCCAGCTCCTTTCATTCAGTCAGTAGCTTCAATCATTTCTGGACGTTTTTCAATGGCAAAAATCAATGAATATTGTAAATGCACAAACAGTAATTTCTCCGCATTGCAAGGTGCAATTCTGAAATTTTTTGCTTTTTCCTGCTCCTCTTAGCATGATAAAGAAGATTCAAAGAGAGTGAGATGCCAGCTCCTTTCATTCAGTCAGTAGCTTCAATCATTTCTGGTCGTTTTTCAATGGCAAAAATCAATGAATATTGTAAATGCACAAACAGTAATTTCTCCGCATTGCAAGGTGCAATTCTGAAATTTTTTAGTTTTTCCTGCTCCTCTTAGCATGATAAAGAAGATTCAAAGAGAGTGAGATGCCAGCTCCTTTCATTCAGTCAGTAGCTTCAAACATTTCTGGTATATGAATAACATGATGTTTTTCAATGGCAAAAATCAATGAATATTGTAAATGCACAAACAGTAATTTTTCCGCATTGCAAGGTGCAATTCTGAAATTTTTTGCTTTTTCCTGCTCCTCTTAGCATGATAAAGAAGATTCAAAGAGAGTGAGATGCCAGCTCCTTTCATTCAGTCAGTAGCTTCAATCATTTCTGGACGTTTTTCAATGGCAAAAATCAATGGACATTGTAAATGCACAAACAGTAATTTCTCCGCATTGCAAGGTGCAATTCTGAAATTTTTTGCTTTTTCCTGCTCCTCTTAGCATGATAAAGAAGATTCAAAGAGAGTGAGATGCCAGCTCCTTTCATTCAGTCAGTAGCTTCAATCATTTCTGGACGTTTTTCAATGGCAAAAATCAATGAATATTGTAAATGCACAAACAGTAATTTCTCCGCATTGCAAGGTGCAATTCTGAAATTTTTTGCTTTTTCCTGCTCCTCTTAGCATGATAAAGAAGATTCAAAGAGAGTGAGATGCCAGCTCCTTTCATTCAGTCAGTAGCTTCAATCATTTCTGGACGTTTTTCAATGGCAAAAATCAATGAATATTGTAAATGCACAAACAGTAATTTCTCCGCATTGCAAGGTGCAATTCTGAAATTTTTTGCTTTTTCCTGCTCCTCTTAGCATGATAAAGAAGATTCAAAGAGAGTGAGATGCCAGCTCCTTTCATTCAGTCAGTAGCTTCAAACATTTCTGGACGTTTTTCAATGGCAAAAATCAATGAATATTGTAAATGCACAAACAGTAATTTCTCCGCATTGCAAGGTGCAATTCTGAAATTTTTTGCTTTTTCCTGCTCCTCTTAGCATGATAAAGAAGATTCAAAGAGAGTGAGATGCCAGCTCCTTTCATTCAGTCAGTAGCTTCCATCATTTCTGGACGTTTTTCAATGGCAAAAATCAATGAATATTGTAAATGCACAAACAGTAATTTCTCCGCATTGCAAGGTGCAATTCTGAAATTTTTTGCTTTTTCCTGCTCCTCTTAGCATGAAAAAGAAGATTCAAAGAGAGTGAGATGCCAGCTCTTTTCATTCAGTCAGTAGCTTCAATCATTTCTGGTATATCAATAACATGATGTTTTTCAATGGCAAAAATCAATGAATATTGTAAATGCACAAACAGTAATTTCTCCGCATTGCAAGGTGCAATTCTGAAATTTTTTGCTTTTTCCTGCTCCTCTTAGCATGATAAAGAAGATTCAAAGAGAGTGAGATGCCAGCTCCTTTCATTCAGTCAGTAGCTTCAATCATTTCTGGTATATGAATAACATGATGTTTTTCAATGGCAAAAATCAATGAATATTGTAAATGCACAAACAGTAATTTCTCCGCATTGCAAGGTGCAATTCTGAAATTTTTTGCTTTTTAGTGCTCCTCTTAGCATGATAAAGAAGATTCAAAGAGAGTGAGATGCCAGCTCCTTTCATTCAGTCAGTAGCTTCAAACATTTCTGGTATATGAATAACATGATGTTTTTCAATGGCAAAAATCAATGAATATTGTAAATGCACAAACAGTAATTTCTCCGCATTGCAAGGTGCAATTCTGAAATTTTTTGCTTTTTCCTGCTCCTCTTAGCATGATAAAGAAGATTCAAAGAGAGTTAGATGCCAGCTCCTTTCATTCAGTCAGTAGCTTCAATCATTTCTGGACGTTTTTCAATGGCAAAAATCAATGAATATTGTAAATGCACAAACAGTAATTTCTCCGCATTGCAAGGTGCAATTCTGAAATTTTTTGCTTTTTCCTGCTCCTCTTAGCATGATAAAGAAGATTCAAAGAGAGTGAGATGCCAGGTCCTTTCATTCAGTCAGTAGCTTCAATCATTTCTGGTATATGAATAACATGATGTTTTTCAATGGCAAAAATCAATGAATATTGTAAATGCACAAACAGTAATTTCTCCGCATTGCAAGGTGCAATTCTGAAATTTTTTGCTTTTTCCTGCTCCTCTTAGCATGATAAAGAAGATTCAAAGAGAGTGAGATGCCAGCTCCTTTCATTCAGTCAGTAGCTTCAAACATATCTGGTATATGAATAACATGATGTTTTTCAATGGCAAAAATCAATGAATATTGTAAATGCACAAACAGTAATTTCTCCGCATTGCAAGGTGCAATTCTGAAATTTTTTGCTTTTTCCTGCTCCTCTTAGCATGATAAAGAAGATTCAAAGAGATTGAGATGCCAGCTCCTTTCATTCAGTCAGTAGCTTCAATCATTTCTGGACGTTTTTCAATGGCAAAAATCAATGAATATTGTAAATGCACAAACAGTAATTTCTCCGCATTGCAAGGTGCAATTCTGAAATTTTTTGCTTTTTCCTGCTCCTATTAGCATGATAAAGAAGATTCAAAGAGAGTGAGATGCCAGCTCCTTTCATTCAGTCAGTAGCTTCAAACATTTCTGGAATATGAATAACATGATGTTTTTCAATGGCAAAAATCAATGAATATTGTAAATGCACAAACAGGAATTTCTCCGCATTGCAAGGTGCAATTCTGAAATTTTTTGCTTTTTCCTGCTCCTCTTAGCATGATAAAGAAGATTCAAAGAGAGTGAGATGCCAGCTCCTTTCATTCAGTCAGTAGCTTCAATCATTTCTGGACGTTTTTCAATGGCAAAAATCAATGAATATTGTAAATGCACAAACAGTAATTTCTCTGCATTGCAAGGTGCAATTCTGAAATTTTTTGCTTTTTCCTGCTCCTCTTAGCATGATAAAGAAGATTCAAAGAGAGTGAGATGCCAGCTCCTTTCATTCAGTCAGTAGCTTCAATCATTTCTGGTCGTTTTTCAATGGCAAAAATCAATGAATATTGTAAATGCACAAACAGTAATTTCTCCGCATTGCAAGGTGCAATTCTGAAATTTTTTAGTTTTTCCTGCTCCTCTTAGCATGATAAAGAAGATTCAAAGAGAGTGAGATGCCAGCTCCTTTCATTCAGTCAGTAGCTTCAAACATTTCTGGTATATGAATAACATGATGTTTTTCAATGGCAAAAATCAATGAATATTGTAAATGCACAAACAGTAATTTTTCCGCATTGCAAGGTGCAATTCTGAAATTTTTTGCTTTTTCCTGCTCCTCTTAGCATGATAAAGAAGATTCAAAGAGAGTGAGATGCCAGCTCCTTTCATTCAGTCAGTAGCTTCAATCATTTCTGGTATATGAATAACATGATGTTTTTCAATGGCAAAAATCAATGAATATTGTAAATGCACAAACAGTAATTTCTCCGCATTGCAAGGTGCAATTCTGAAATTTTTTGCTTTTTCCTGCTCCTCTTAGCATGATAAAGAAGATTCAAAGACAGTGAGATGCCAGCTTCTTTCATTCAGTCAGTAGCTTCAATCATTTCTGTACGTTTTTCAATGGCAAAAATCAATGAATATTGTAAATGCACAAACAGTAATTTCTCCGCATTGCAAGGTGCAATTCTGAAATTTTTTGCTTTTTCCTGCTCCTCTTAGCATGATAAAGAAGATTCAAAGAGAGTGAGATGCCAGCTCCTTTCATTCAGTCAGTAGCTTCAATCATTTCTGGATGTTTTTCAATGGCAAAAATCAATGAATATTGTAAATGCACAGACAGTAATTTCTCCGCATTGCAAGGTGCAATTCTGAAATTTTTTGCTTTTTCCTGCTCCACTTAGCATGATAAAGAAGATTCAAAGAGAGTGAGATGTCAGCTCCTTTCATTCAGTCAGTAGCTTCAAACATTTCTGGTATATGAATAACATGATGTTTTTCAATGGCAAAAATCAATGAATATTGTAAATGCACAAACAGTAATTTCTCCGCATTGCAAGGTGCAATTCTGAAATTTTTTGCTTTTTCCTGCTCCTCTTAGCATGATAAAGAAGATTCAAAGAGAGTGAGATGCCAGCTCCTTTCATTCAGTTAGTAGCTTCAATCATTTCTAGACGTTTTTCAATGGCAAAAATCAATGAATATTGTAAATGCACAAACAGTAATTTCTCCGCATTGCAAGGTGCAATTCTGAAATTTTTTGCTTTTTCCTGCTCCTCTTAGCATGATAAAGAAGATTCAAAGAGACTGAGATGCCAGCTCCTTTCATTCAGTCAGTAGCTTCAATCATTTCTGGACATTTTTCAATGGCAAAAATCAATGAATATTGTAAATGCACAAACAGTAATTTCTTCGCATTGCAAGCTGCAATTCTGAAATTTTTTGCTTTTTCCTGCTCCTCTTAGCATTATAAAGAAGATTCAAAGAGAGTGAGATGCCAGCTCCTTTCATTCAGTCAGTAGCTTCAATCATTTCTGGACGTTTTTCAATGGCAAAAATCAATGAATATTGTAAATGCACAAACAGTAATTTCTCCGCATTGCAAGGTGCAATTCTGAAATTTTTTGCTTTTTCCTGCTCCTCTTAGCATGATAAAGAAGATTCAAAGAGAGTGAGATGCCAGCTCCTTTCATTCAGTCAGTAGCTTCAAACATTTCTGGTATATGAATAACATGATGTTTTTCAATGGCAAAAATCAATGAATATTTTAAATGCACAAACAGTAATTTCTCCGCATTGCAAGGTGCAATTCTGAAATTTTTTGCTTTTTCCTGCTCCTCTTAGCATGATAAAGAAAATTCAAAGAGAGTGAGATACCAGCTCCTTTCATTCAGTCAGTAGCTTCAATCATTTCTGGACGTTTTTCAATGGCAAAAATCAATGAATATTGTAAATGCACAAACAGTAATTTCTCCGCATTGCAAGGTGCAATTCTGAAATTTTTTGCTTTTTCCTGCTCCTCTTAGCATGATAAAGAAGATTCAAAGAGAGTGAGATGCCAGCTCCTTTCATTCAGTCAGTAGCTTCAATCATTTCTAGACGTTTTTCAATGGCAAAAATCAATGAATATTGTAAATGCACAGACAGTAATTTCTCCGCATTGGAAGGTGCAATTCTGAAATTTTTTGCTTTTTCCTGCTCCTCTTAGCATGATAAAGAAGATTCAAAGAGAGTGAGATGTCAGCTCCTTTCATTCAGTCAGTAGCTTCAAACATTTCTGGTATATGAATAACATGATGTTTTTCAATGGCAAAAATCAATGAATATTGTAAATGCACAAACAGTAATTTCTCCGCATTGCAAGGTGCAATTCTGAAATTTTTTGCTTTTTCCTGCTCCTCTTAGCATGATAAAGAAGATTCAAAGAGAGTAAGATGCCAGCTCCTTTCATTCAGTCAGTAGCTTCAATCATTTCTGGACGTTTTTCAATGGCAAAAATCAATGAATATTGTAAATGCACAAACAGTAATTTCTCCGCATTGCAAGGTGCAATTCTGAAATTTTTTGCTTTTTCCTGCTCCTCTTAGCATGATAAAGAAGATTCAAAGAGAGTGAGATGCCAGCTCCTTTCATTCAGTCAGTAGCTTCAATCATTTCTGGACGTTTTTCAATGGCAAAAATCAATGAATATTGTAAATGCACAAACAGTAATTTCTCCGCATTGCAAGGTGCAATTCTGAAATTTTTTGCTTTTTCCTGCTCCTCTTAGCATGATAAAGAAGATTCAAAGAGAGTGAGATGCCAGCTCCTTTCATTCAGTCAGTAGCTTCAAACATTTCTGGTATATGAATAACATGATGTTTTTCAATGGCAAAAATCAATGAATATTTTAAATGCACAAACAGTAATTTCTCCGCATTTCAAGGTGCAATTCTGAAATTTTTTGCTTTTTCCTGCTCCTCTTAGCATGATAAAGAAGATTCAAAGAGAGTGAGATACCAGCTCCTTTCATTCAGTCAGTAGCTTCAATCATTTCTGGACGTTTTTCAATGGCAAAAATCAATGAATATTGTAAATGCACAAACAGTAATTTCTCCGCATTGCAAGGTGCAATTCTGAAATTTTTTGCTTTTTCCTGCTCCTCTTAGCATGATAAAGAAGATTCAAAGAGAGTGAGATGCCAGCTCCTTTCATTCAGTCAGTAGCTTCAATCATTTCTGGACGTTTTTCAATGGCAAAAATCAATGAATATAGTAAATGCACAGACAGTAATTTCTCCGCATTGGAAGGTGCAATTCTGAAATTTTTTGCTTTTTCCTGCTCCTCTTAGCATGATAAAGAAGATTCAAAGAGAGTGAGATGTCAGCTCCTTTCATTCAGTCAGTAGCTTCAAACATTTCTGGTATATGAATAACATGATGTTTTTCAATGGCAAAAATCAATGAATATTGTAAATGCACAAACAGTAATTTCTCCGCATTGCAAGGTGCAATTCTGAAATTTTTTGCTTTTTCCTGCTCCTCTTAGCATGATAAAGAAGATTCAATGAGAGTAAGATGCCAGCTCCTTTCATTCAGTCAGTAGCTTCAATCATTTCTGGACGTTTTTCAATGGCAAAAATCAATGAATATTGTAAATGCACAAACAGTAATTTCTCCGCATTGCAAGGTGCAATTCTGAAATTTTTTGCTTTTTCCTGCTCCTCTTAGCATGATAAAGAAGATTCAAAGAGAGTGAGATGTCAGCTCCTTTCATTCAGTCAGTAGCTTCAATCATTTCTGGACGTTTTTCAATGGCAAAAATCAATGAATATTGTAAATGCACAAACAGTAATTTCTCCGCATTGCAAGGTGCAATTCTGAAATTTTTTGCTTTTTCCTGCTCCTCTTAGCATGATAAAGAAGATTCAAAGAGAGTGAGATGCCAGCTCCTTTCATTCAGTCAGTAGCTTCAAACATTTCTGGTATATGAATAACATGATGTTTTTCAATGGCAAAAATCAATGAATATTGTAAATGCACAAACAGTAATTTCTCCGCATTGCAAGGTGCAATTCTGAAATTTTTTGCTTTTTCCTGCTCCTCTTAGCATGATAAAGAAGATTCAAAGAGAGTGAGATGCCAGCTCCTTTCATTCAGTCAGTAGCTTCAATCATTTCTGGACGTTTTTCAATGGCAAAAATCAATGAATATTGTAAATGCACAAACAGTAATTTCTCCGCATTGCAAGGTGCAATTCTGAAATTTTTTGCTTTTTCCTGCTCCTCTTAGCATGATAAAGAAGATTCAAAGAGAGTGAGATGCCAGCTCCTTTCATTCAGTCAGTAGCTTCAATCATTTCTGGACGTTTTTCAATGGCAAAAATCAATGAATATTGTAAATGCACAAACAGTAATTTCTCCGCATTGCAAGGTGCAATTCTGAATTTTTTTGCTTTTTCCTGCTCCTCTTAGCATGATAAAGAAGATTCAAAGAGAGTGAGATGCCAGCTCCTTTCAGTCAGTCAGTAGCTTCAAACATTTCTGGTATATGAATAACATGATGTTTTTCAATGGCAAAAATCAATGAATATTGTAAATGCACAAACAGTAATTTCTCCGCATTGCAAGGTGCAATTCTGAAATTTTTTGCTTTTTCCTGCTCCTCTTAGCATGATAAAGAAGATTCAAAGAGAGTGAGATGCCAGCTCCTTTCATTCAGTTAGTAGCTTCAATCATTTGTGGACGTTTTTCAATAGCAAAAATCAATGAATATTGTAAATGCACAAACAGTAATTTCTCTGCATTGCAAAGTGCAATTCTGAAATTTTTTGCTTTTTCCTGCTCCTCTTAGCATGATAAAGAAGATTCAAAGAGAGTGAGATGCCAGCTCCTTTCATTCAGTCAGTAGCTTCAAACATTTCTGGTATATGAATAACATGATGTTTTTCAATGGCAAAAATCAATGAATATTGTAAATGCACAAACAGTAATTTCTCCGCATTGCAAGGTGCAATTCTGAAATTTTTTGCTTTTTCCTGCTCCTCTTAGCATGATAAAGAAGATTCAAAGAGAGTGAGATGCCAGCTCCTTTCATTCAGTCAGTAGCTTCAATCATTTCTGGACGTTTTTCAATGGCAAAAATCAATGAATATTGTAAATGCACAAACAGTAATTTCTCCGCATTGCAAGGTGCAATTCTGAAATTTTTTGCTTTTTCCTGCTCCTCTTAGCATGATAAAGAAGATTCAAAGAGAGTGAGATGCCAGCTCCTTTCATTCAGTCAGTAGCTTCAAACATTTCTGGTATATGAATAACATGATGTTTTTCATTGGCAAAAATCAATGAATTTTGTAAATGCACAAACAGTAATTTCTCCGCATTGCAAGGTGCAATTCTGAAATTTTTTGCTTTTTCCTGCTCCTCTTATCATGATAAAGAAGATTCAAAGAGAGTGAGATACCAGCTCCTTTCATTCAGTCAGTAGCTTCAATAATTTCTGGACGTTTTTCAATGGCAAAAATCAATGAATATTGTAAATGCACAAACAGTAATTTCTCCGCATTGCAAGGTGCAATTCTGAAATTTTTTGCTTTTTCCTGCTCCTCTTAGCATGATAAAGAAGATTCAAAGAGAGTGAGATGCCAGCTCCTTTCATTCAGTCAGTAGCTTCAATCATTTCTGGATGTTTTTCAATGGCAAAAATCAATGAATATTGTAAATGCACAGACAGTAATTTCTCCGCATTGCAAGGTGCAATTCTGAAATTTTTTGCTTTTTCCTGCTCCTCTTAGCATGATAAAGAAGATTCAAAGAGAGTGAGATGTCAGCTCCTTTCATTCAGTCAGTAGCTTCAAACATTTCTGGTATATGAATAACGATGTTTTTCAATGGCAAAAATCAATGAATATTTTAAATGCACAAACAGTAATTTCTCCGCATTGCAAGGTGCAATTCTGAAATTTTTTGCTTTTTCCTGCTCCTCTTAGCATGATAAAGAAGATTAAAAGAGAGTGAGATGCCAGCTCCTTTCATTCAGTTAGTAGCTTCAATCATTTCTGGACGTTTTTCAATGGCAAAAATCAATGAATATTGTAAATGCACAAACAGTAATTTCTCCGCATTGCAAGGTGCAATTCTGAAATTTTTTGCTTTTTCCTGCTCCTCTTAGCATGATAAAGAAGATTCAAAGAGACTGAGATGCCAGCTCCTTTCATTCAGTCAATAGCTTCAATCATTTCTGGTATATGAATAACATGATGTTTTTCAATGGCAAAAATCAATGAATATTGTAAATGCACAAACAGTAATTTCTCCGCATTGCAAGGTGCAATTCTGAAATTTTTTGCTTTTTAGTGCTCCTCTTAGCATGATAAAGAAGATTCAAAGAGAGTGAGATGCCAGCTCCTTTCATTCAGTCAGTAGCTTCAAACATTTCTGGTATATGAATAACATGATGTTTTTCAATGGCAAAAATCAATGAATATTGTAAATGCACAAACAGTAATTTCTCCGCATTGCAAGGTGCAATTCTGAAATTTTTTGCTTTTTCCTGCTCCTCTTAGCATGATAAAGAAGATTCAAAGAGAGTGAGATGCCAGCTCCTTTCATTCAGTCAGTAGCTTCAATCATTTCTGGACGTTTTTCAATGGCAAAAATCAATGAATATTGTAAATGCACAAACAGTAATTTCTCCGCATTGCAAGGTGCAATTCTGAAATTTTTTGCTTTTTCCTGCTCCTCTTAGCATGATAAAGAAGATTCAAAGAGAGTGAGATGCCAGGTCCTTTCATTCAGTCAGTAGCTTCAATCATTTCTGGTATATGAATAACATGATGTTTTTCAATGGCAAAAATCAATGAATATTGTAAATGCACAAACAGTAATTTCTCCGCATTGCAAGGTGCAATTCTGAAATTTTTTGCTTTTTCCTGCTCCTCTTAGCATGATAAAGAAGATTCAAAGAGAGTGAGATGCCAGCTCCTTTCATTCAGTCAGTAGCTTCAAACATATCTGGTATATGAATAACATGATGTTTTTCAATGGCAAAAATCAATGAATATTGTAAATGCACAAACAGTAATTTCTCCGCATTGCAAGGTGCAATTCTGAAATTTTTTGCTTTTTCCTGCTCCTCTTAGCATGATAAAGAAGATTCAAAGAGATTGAGATGCCAGCTCCTTTCATTCAGTCAGTAGCTTCAATCATTTCTGGACGTTTTTCAATGGCAAAAATCAATGAATATTGTAAATGCACAAACAGTAATTTCTCCGCATTGCAAGGTGCAATTCTGAAATTTTTTGCTTTTTCCTGCTCCTCTTAGCATGATAAAGAAGATTCAAAGAGAGTGAGATGCCAGCTCCTTTCATTCAGTCAGTAGCTTCAAACATTTCTGGTATATGAATAACATGATGTTTTTCAATGGCAAAAATCAATGAATATTGTAAATGCACAAACAGGAATTTCTCCGCATTGCAAGGTGCAATTCTGAAATTTTTTGCTTTTTCCTGCTCCTCTTAGCATGATAAAGAAGATTCAAAGAGAGTGAGATGCCAGCTCCTTTCATTCAGTCAGTAGCTTCAATCATTTCTGGACGTTTTTCAATGGCAAAAATCAATGAATATTGTAAATGCACAAACAGTAATTTCTCCGCATTGCAAGGTGCAATTCTGAAATTTTTTGCTTTTTCCTGCTCCTCTTAGCATGATAAAGAAGATTCAAAGAGAGTGAGATGCCAGCTCCTTTCATTCAGTCAGTAGCTTCAATCATTTCTGGTCGTTTTTCAATGGCAAAAATCAATGAATATTGTAAATGCACAAACAGTAATTTCTCCGCATTGCAAGGTGCAATTCTGAAATTTTTTAGTTTTTCCTGCTCCTCTTAGCATGATAAAGAAGATTCAAAGAGAGTGAGATGCCAGCTCCTTTCATTCAGTCAGTAGCTTCAAACATTTCTGGTATATGAATAACATGATGTTTTTCAATGGCAAAAATCAATGAATATTGTAAATGCACAAACAGTAATTTTTCCGCATTGCAAGGTGCAATTCTGAAATTTTTTGCTTTTTCCTGCTCCTCTTAGCATGATAAAGAAGATTCAAAGAGAGTGAGATGCCAGCTCCTTTCATTCAGTCAGTAGCTTCAATCATTTCTGGACGTTTTTCAATGGCAAAAATCAATGGACATTGTAAATGCACAAACAGTAATTTCTCCGCATTGCAAGGTGCAATTCTGAAATTTTTTGCTTTTTCCTGCTCCTCTTAGCATGATAAAGAAGATTCAAAGAGAGTGAGATGCCAGCTCCTTTCATTCAGTCAGTAGCTTCAATCATTTCTGGACGTTTTTCAATGGCAAAAATCAATGAATATTGTAAATGCACAAACAGTAATTTCTCCGCATTGCAAGGTGCAATTCTGAAATTTTTTGCTTTTTCCTGCTCCTCTTAGCATGATAAAGAAGATTCAAAGAGAGTGAGATGCCAGCTCCTTTCATTCAGTCAGTAGCTTCAATCATTTCTGGACGTTTTTCAATGGCAAAAATCAATGAATATTGTAAATGCACAAACAGTAATTTCTCCGCATTGCAAGGTGCAATTCTGAAATTTTTTGCTTTTTCCTGCTCCTCTTAGCATGATAAAGAAGATTCAAAGAGAGTGAGATGCCAGCTCCTTTCATTCAGTCAGTAGCTTCAAACATTTCTGGACGTTTTTCAATGGCAAAAATCAATGAATATTGTAAATGCACAAACAGTAATTTCTCCGCATTGCAAGGTGCAATTCTGAAATTTTTTGCTTTTTCCTGCTCCTCTTAGCATGATAAAGAAGATTCAAAGAGAGTGAGATGCCAGCTCCTTTCATTCAGTCAGTAGCTTCCATCATTTCTGGACGTTTTTCAATGGCAAAAATCAATGAATATTGTAAATGCACAAACAGTAATTTCTCCGCATTGCAAGGTGCAATTCTGAAATTTTTTGCTTTTTCCTGCTCCTCTTAGCATGAAAAAGAAGATTCAAAGAGAGTGAGATGCCAGCTCTTTTCATTCAGTCAGTAGCTTCAATCATTTCTGGTATATCAATAACATGATGTTTTTCAATGGCAAAAATCAATGAATATTGTAAATGCACAAACAGTAATTTCTCCGCATTGCAAGGTGCAATTCTGAAATTTTTTGCTTTTTCCTGCTCCTCTTAGCATGATAAAGAAGATTCAAAGAGAGTGAGATGCCAGCTCCTTTCATTCAGTCAGTAGCTTCAATCATTTCTGGTATATGAATAACATGATGTTTTTCAATGGCAAAAATCAATGAATATTGTAAATGCACAAACAGTAATTTCTCCGCATTGCAAGGTGCAATTCTGAAATTTTTTGCTTTTTAGTGCTCCTCTTAGCATGATAAAGAAGATTCAAAGAGAGTGAGATGCCAGCTCCTTTCATTCAGTCAGTAGCTTCAAACATTTCTGGTATATGAATAACATGATGTTTTTCAATGGCAAAAATCAATGAATATTGTAAATGCACAAACAGTAATTTCTCCGCATTGCAAGGTGCAATTCTGAAATTTTTTGCTTTTTCCTGCTCCTCTTAGCATGATAAAGAAGATTCAAAGAGAGTTAGATGCCAGCTCCTTTCATTCAGTCAGTAGCTTCAATCATTTCTGGACGTTTTTCAATGGCAAAAATCAATGAATATTGTAAATGCACAAACAGTAATTTCTCCGCATTGCAAGGTGCAATTCTGAAATTTTTTGCTTTTTCCTGCTCCTCTTAGCATGATAAAGAAGATTCAAAGAGAGTGAGATGCCAGGTCCTTTCATTCAGTCAGTAGCTTCAATCATTTCTGGTATATGAATAACATGATGTTTTTCAATGGCAAAAATCAATGAATATTGTAAATGCACAAACAGTAATTTCTCCGCATTGCAAGGTGCAATTCTGAAATTTTTTGCTTTTTCCTGCTCCTCTTAGCATGATAAAGAAGATTCAAAGAGAGTGAGATGCCAGCTCCTTTCATTCAGTCAGTAGCTTCAAACATATCTGGTATATGAATAACATGATGTTTTTCAATGGCAAAAATCAATGAATATTGTAAATGCACAAACAGTAATTTCTCCGCATTGCAAGGTGCAATTCTGAAATTTTTTGCTTTTTCCTGCTCCTCTTAGCATGATAAAGAAGATTCAAAGAGATTGAGATGCCAGCTCCTTTCATTCAGTCAGTAGCTTCAATCATTTCTGGACGTTTTTCAATGGCAAAAATCAATGAATATTGTAAATGCACAAACAGTAATTTCTCCGCATTGCAAGGTGCAATTCTGAAATTTTTTGCTTTTTCCTGCTCCTCTTAGCATGATAAAGAAGATTCAAAGAGAGTGAGATGCCAGCTCCTTTCATTCAGTCAGTAGCTTCAAACATTTCTGGAATATGAATAACATGATGTTTTTCAATGGCAAAAATCAATGAATATTGTAAATGCACAAACAGGAATTTCTCCGCATTGCAAGGTGCAATTCTGAAATTTTTTGCTTTTTCCTGCTCCTCTTAGCATGATAAAGAAGATTCAAAGAGAGTGAGATGCCAGCTCCTTTCATTCAGTCAGTAGCTTCAATCATTTCTGGACGTTTTTCAATGGCAAAAATCAATGAATATTGTAAATGCACAAACAGTAATTTCTCTGCATTGCAAGGTGCAATTCTGAAATTTTTTGCTTTTTCCTGCTCCTCTTAGCATGATAAAGAAGATTCAAAGAGAGTGAGATGCCAGCTCCTTTCATTCAGTCAGTAGCTTCAATCATTTCTGGTCGTTTTTCAATGGCAAAAATCAATGAATATTGTAAATGCACAAACAGTAATTTCTCCGCATTGCAAGGTGCAATTCTGAAATTTTTTAGTTTTTCCTGCTCCTCTTAGCATGATAAAGAAGATTCAAAGAGAGTGAGATGCCAGCTCCTTTCATTCAGTCAGTAGCTTCAAACATTTCTGGTATATGAATAACATGATGTTTTTCAATGGCAAAAATCAATGAATATTGTAAATGCACAAACAGTAATTTTTCCGCATTGCAAGGTGCAATTCTGAAATTTTTTGCTTTTTCCTGCTCCTCTTAGCATGATAAAGAAGATTCAAAGAGAGTGAGATGCCAGCTCCTTTCATTCAGTCAGTAGCTTCAATCATTTCTGGTATATGAATAACATGATGTTTTTCAATGGCAAAAATCAATGAATATTGTAAATGCACAAACAGTAATTTCTCCGCATTGCAAGGTGCAATTCTGAAATTTTTTGCTTTTTCCTGCTCCTCTTAGCATGATAAAGAAGATTCAAAGACAGTGAGATGCCAGCTTCTTTCATTCAGTCAGTAGCTTCAATCATTTCTGTACGTTTTTCAATGGCAAAAATCAATGAATATTGTAAATGCACAAACAGTAATTTCTCCGCATTGCAAGGTGCAATTCTGAAATTTTTTGCTTTTTCCTGCTCCTCTTAGCATGATAAAGAAGATTCAAAGAGAGTGAGATGCCAGCTCCTTTCATTCAGTCAGTAGCTTCAATCATTTCTGGATGTTTTTCAATGGCAAAAATCAATGAATATTGTAAATGCACAGACAGTAATTTCTCCGCATTGCAAGGTGCAATTCTGAAATTTTTTGCTTTTTCCTGCTCCACTTAGCATGATAAAGAAGATTCAAAGAGAGTGAGATGTCAGCTCCTTTCATTCAGTCAGTAGCTTCAAACATTTCTGGTATATGAATAACATGATGTTTTTCAATGGCAAAAATCAATGAATATTGTAAATGCACAAACAGTAATTTCTCCGCATTGCAAGGTGCAATTCTGAAATTTTTTGCTTTTTCCTGCTCCTCTTAGCATGATAAAGAAGATTCAAAGAGAGTGAGATGCCAGCTCCTTTCATTCAGTTAGTAGCTTCAATCATTTCTAGACGTTTTTCAATGGCAAAAATCAATGAATATTGTAAATGCACAAACAGTAATTTCTCCGCATTGCAAGGTGCAATTCTGAAATTTTTTGCTTTTTCCTGCTCCTCTTAGCATGATAAAGAAGATTCAAAGAGACTGAGATGCCAGCTCCTTTCATTCAGTCAGTAGCTTCAATCATTTCTGGACATTTTTCAATGGCAAAAATCAATGAATATTGTAAATGCACAAACAGTAATTTCTTCGCATTGCAAGCTGCAATTCTGAAATTTTTTGCTTTTTCCTGCTCCTCTTAGCATTATAAAGAAGATTCAAAGAGAGTGAGATGCCAGCTCCTTTCATTCAGTCAGTAGCTTCAATCATTTCTGGACGTTTTTCAATGGCAAAAATCAATGAATATTGTAAATGCACAAACAGTAATTTCTCCGCATTGCAAGGTGCAATTCTGAAATTTTTTGCTTTTTCCTGCTCCTCTTAGCATGATAAAGAAGATTCAAAGAGAGTGAGATGCCAGCTCCTTTCATTCAGTCAGTAGCTTCAAACATTTCTGGTATATGAATAACATGATGTTTTTCAATGGCAAAAATCAATGAATATTTTAAATGCACAAACAGTAATTTCTCCGCATTGCAAGGTGCAATTCTGAAATTTTTTGCTTTTTCCTGCTCCTCTTAGCATGATAAAGAAAATTCAAAGAGAGTGAGATACCAGCTCCTTTCATTCAGTCAGTAGCTTCAATCATTTCTGGACGTTTTTCAATGGCAAAAATCAATGAATATTGTAAATGCACAAACAGTAATTTCTCCGCATTGCAAGGTGCAATTCTGAAATTTTTTGCTTTTTCCTGCTCCTCTTAGCATGATAAAGAAGATTCAAAGAGAGTGAGATGCCAGCTCCTTTCATTCAGTCAGTAGCTTCAATCATTTCTAGACGTTTTTCAATGGCAAAAATCAATGAATATTGTAAATGCACAGACAGTAATTTCTCCGCATTGGAAGGTGCAATTCTGAAATTTTTTGCTTTTTCCTGCTCCTCTTAGCATGATAAAGAAGATTCAAAGAGAGTGAGATGTCAGCTCCTTTCATTCAGTCAGTAGCTTCAAACATTTCTGGTATATGAATAACATGATGTTTTTCAATGGCAAAAATCAATGAATATTGTAAATGCACAAACAGTAATTTCTCCGCATTGCAAGGTGCAATTCTGAAATTTTTTGCTTTTTCCTGCTCCTCTTAGCATGATAAAGAAGATTCAAAGAGAGTAAGATGCCAGCTCCTTTCATTCAGTCAGTAGCTTCAATCATTTCTGGACGTTTTTCAATGGCAAAAATCAATGAATATTGTAAATGCACAAACAGTAATTTCTCCGCATTGCAAGGTGCAATTCTGAAATTTTTTGCTTTTTCCTGCTCCTCTTAGCATGATAAAGAAGATTCAAAGAGAGTGAGATGCCAGCTCCTTTCATTCAGTCAGTAGCTTCAATCATTTCTGGACGTTTTTCAATGGCAAAAATCAATGAATATTGTAAATGCACAAACAGTAATTTCTCCGCATTGCAAGGTGCAATTCTGAAATTTTTTGCTTTTTCCTGCTCCTCTTAGCATGATAAAGAAGATTCAAAGAGAGTGAGATGCCAGCTCCTTTCATTCAGTCAGTAGCTTCAAACATTTCTGGTATATGAATAACATGATGTTTTTCAATGGCAAAAATCAATGAATATTTTAAATGCACAAACAGTAATTTCTCCGCATTTCAAGGTGCAATTCTGAAATTTTTTGCTTTTTCCTGCTCCTCTTAGCATGATAAAGAAGATTCAAAGAGAGTGAGATACCAGCTCCTTTCATTCAGTCAGTAGCTTCAATCATTTCTGGACGTTTTTCAATGGCAAAAATCAATGAATATTGTAAATGCACAAACAGTAATTTCTCCGCATTGCAAGGTGCAATTCTGAAATTTTTTGCTTTTTCCTGCTCCTCTTAGCATGATAAAGAAGATTCAAAGAGAGTGAGATGCCAGCTCCTTTCATTCAGTCAGTAGCTTCAATCATTTCTGGACGTTTTTCAATGGCAAAAATCAATGAATATAGTAAATGCACAGACAGTAATTTCTCCGCATTGGAAGGTGCAATTCTGAAATTTTTTGCTTTTTCCTGCTCCTCTTAGCATGATAAAGAAGATTCAAAGAGAGTGAGATGTCAGCTCCTTTCATTCAGTCAGTAGCTTCAAACATTTCTGGTATATGAATAACATGATGTTTTTCAATGGCAAAAATCAATGAATATTGTAAATGCACAAACAGTAATTTCTCCGCATTGCAAGGTGCAATTCTGAAATTTTTTGCTTTTTCCTGCTCCTCTTAGCATGATAAAGAAGATTCAATGAGAGTAAGATGCCAGCTCCTTTCATTCAGTCAGTAGCTTCAATCATTTCTGGACGTTTTTCAATGGCAAAAATCAATGAATATTGTAAATGCACAAACAGTAATTTCTCCGCATTGCAAGGTGCAATTCTGAAATTTTTTGCTTTTTCCTGCTCCTCTTAGCATGATAAAGAAGATTCAAAGAGAGTGAGATGTCAGCTCCTTTCATTCAGTCAGTAGCTTCAATCATTTCTGGACGTTTTTCAATGGCAAAAATCAATGAATATTGTAAATGCACAAACAGTAATTTCTCCGCATTGCAAGGTGCAATTCTGAAATTTTTTGCTTTTTCCTGCTCCTCTTAGCATGATAAAGAAGATTCAAAGAGAGTGAGATGCCAGCTCCTTTCATTCAGTCAGTAGCTTCAAACATTTCTGGTATATGAATAACATGATGTTTTTCAATGGCAAAAATCAATGAATATTGTAAATGCACAAACAGTAATTTCTCCGCATTGCAAGGTGCAATTCTGAAATTTTTTGCTTTTTCCTGCTCCTCTTAGCATGATAAAGAAGATTCAAAGAGAGTGAGATGCCAGCTCCTTTCATTCAGTCAGTAGCTTCAATCATTTCTGGACGTTTTTCAATGGCAAAAATCAATGAATATTGTAAATGCACAAACAGTAATTTCTCCGCATTGCAAGGTGCAATTCTGAAATTTTTTGCTTTTTCCTGCTCCTCTTAGCATGATAAAGAAGATTCAAAGAGAGTGAGATGCCAGCTCCTTTCATTCAGTCAGTAGCTTCAATCATTTCTGGACGTTTTTCAATGGCAAAAATCAATGAATATTGTAAATGCACAAACAGTAATTTCTCCGCATTGCAAGGTGCAATTCTGAATTTTTTTGCTTTTTCCTGCTCCTCTTAGCATGATAAAGAAGATTCAAAGAGAGTGAGATGCCAGCTCCTTTCAGTCAGTCAGTAGCTTCAAACATTTCTGGTATATGAATAACATGATGTTTTTCAATGGCAAAAATCAATGAATATTGTAAATGCACAAACAGTAATTTCTCCGCATTGCAAGGTGCAATTCTGAAATTTTTTGCTTTTTCCTGCTCCTCTTAGCATGATAAAGAAGATTCAAAGAGAGTGAGATGCCAGCTCCTTTCATTCAGTTAGTAGCTTCAATCATTTGTGGACGTTTTTCAATAGCAAAAATCAATGAATATTGTAAATGCACAAACAGTAATTTCTCTGCATTGCAAAGTGCAATTCTGAAATTTTTTGCTTTTTCCTGCTCCTCTTAGCATGATAAAGAAGATTCAAAGAGAGTGAGATGCCAGCTCCTTTCATTCAGTCAGTAGCTTCAAACATTTCTGGTATATGAATAACATGATGTTTTTCAATGGCAAAAATCAATGAATATTGTAAATGCACAAACAGTAATTTCTCCGCATTGCAAGGTGCAATTCTGAAATTTTTTGCTTTTTCCTGCTCCTCTTAGCATGATAAAGAAGATTCAAAGAGAGTGAGATGCCAGCTCCTTTCATTCAGTCAGTAGCTTCAATCATTTCTGGACGTTTTTCAATGGCAAAAATCAATGAATATTGTAAATGCACAAACAGTAATTTCTCCGCATTGCAAGGTGCAATTCTGAAATTTTTTGCTTTTTCCTGCTCCTCTTAGCATGATAAAGAAGATTCAAAGAGAGTGAGATGCCAGCTCCTTTCATTCAGTCAGTAGCTTCAAACATTTCTGGTATATGAATAACATGATGTTTTTCAATGGCAAAAATCAATGAATTTTGTAAATGCACAAACAGTAATTTCTCCGCATTGCAAGGTGCAATTCTGAAATTTTTTGCTTTTTCCTGCTCCTCTTATCATGATAAAGAAGATTCAAAGAGAGTGAGATACCAGCTCCTTTCATTCAGTCAGTAGCTTCAATAATTTCTGGACGTTTTTCAATGGCAAAAATCAATGAATATTGTAAATGCACAAACAGTAATTTCTCCGCATTGCAAGGTGCAATTCTGAAATTTTTTGCTTTTTCCTGCTCCTCTTAGCATGATAAAGAAGATTCAAAGAGAGTGAGATGCCAGCTCCTTTCATTCAGTCAGTAGCTTCAATCATTTCTGGATGTTTTTCAATGGCAAAAATCAATGAATATTGTAAATGCACAGACAGTAATTTCTCCGCATTGCAAGGTGCAATTCTGAAATTTTTTGCTTTTTCCTGCTCCTCTTAGCATGATAAAGAAGATTCAAAGAGAGTGAGATGTCAGCTCCTTTCATTCAGTCAGTAGCTTCAAACATTTCTGGTATATGAATAACGATGTTTTTCAATGGCAAAAATCAATGAATATTTTAAATGCACAAACAGTAATTTCTCCGCATTGCAAGGTGCAATTCTGAAATTTTTTGCTTTTTCCTGCTCCTCTTAGCATGATAAAGAAGATTAAAAGAGAGTGAGATGCCAGCTCCTTTCATTCAGTTAGTAGCTTCAATCATTTCTGGACGTTTTTCAATGGCAAAAATCAATGAATATTGTAAATGCACAAACAGTAATTTCTCCGCATTGCAAGGTGCAATTCTGAAATTTTTTGCTTTTTCCTGCTCCTCTTAGCATGATAAAGAAGATTCAAAGAGACTGAGATGCCAGCTCCTTTCATTCAGTCAGTAGCTTCAATCATTTCTGGACGTTTTTCAATGGCAAAAATCAATGAATATTGTAAATGCACAAACAGTGATTTCTCCGCATTGCAAGGTGCAATTCTGAAATTTTTTGCTTTTTCCTGCTCCTCTTAGCATGATAAAGAAGATTCAAAGAGAGTGAGATGCCAGCTCCTTTCATTCAGTCAGTAGCTTCAATCATTTCTGGATGTTTTTCAATGGCAAAAATCAATGAATATTGTAAATGCACAAACAGTAATTTCTCCGCATTGCAAGGTGGAATTCTGAAATTTTTTGCTTTTTCCTGCTCCTCTTAGCATGATAAAGAAGATTCAAAGAGAGTGAGATGCCAGCTCCTTTCATTCAGTCAGTAGCTTCAAACATTTCTGGTATATGAATAACATGATGTTTTTCAATGGCAAAAATCAATGAATATTTTAAATGCACAAACAGTAATTTCTCCGCATTGCAAGGTGCAATTCTGAAATTTTTTGCTTTTTCCTGCTCCTCTTAGCATGATAAAGAAGATTCAAAGAGAGTGAGATACCAGCTCCTTTTATTCAGTCAGTAGCTTCAATCATTTCTGGACGTTTTTCAATGGCAAAAATCAATGAATATTGTAAATGCACAAACAGTAATTTCTCCGCATTGCAAGGTGCAATTCTGAAATTTTTTGCTTTTTCCTGCTCCTCTTAGCATGATAAAGAAGATTCAAAGAGAGTGAGATGCCAGCTCCTTTCATTCAGTCAGTAGCTTCAATCATTTCTGGACGTTTTTCAATGGCAAAAATCAATGAATATTGTAAATGCACAGACAGTAATTTCTCCGCATTGGAAGGTGCAATTCTGAAATTTTTTGCTTTTTCCTGCTCCTCTTAGCATGATAAAGAAGATTCAAAGAGAGTGAGATGTCAGCTCCTTTCATTCAGTCAGTAGCTTCAAACATTTCTGGTATATGAATAACATGATGTTTTTCAATGGCAAAAATCAATGAATATTGTAAATGCACAAACAGTAATTTCTCCGCATTGCAAGGTGCAATTCTGAAATTTTTTGCTTTTTCCTGCTCCTCTTAGCATGATAAAGAAGATTCAAAGAGAGTAAGATGCCAGCTCCTTTCATTCAGTCAGTAGCTTCAATCATTTCTGGACGTTTTTCAATGGCAAAAATCAATGAATATTGTAAATGCACAAACAGTAATTTCTCCGCATTGCAAGGTGCAATTCTGAAATTTTTTGCTTTTTCCTGCTCCTCTTAGCATGATAAAGAAGATTCAAAGAGAGTGAGATGCCAGCTCCTTTCATTCAGTCAGTAGCTTCAAACATTTCTGGTATATGAATAACATGATGTTTTTCAATGGCAAAAATCAATGAATATTGTAAATGCACAAACAGGAATTTCTCCGCATTGCAAGGTGCAATTCTGAAATTTTTTGCTTTTTCCTGCTCCTCTTAGCATGATAAAGAAGATTCAAAGAGAGTGAGATGCCAGCTCCTTTCATTCAGTCAGTAGCTTCAATCATTTCTGGACGTTTTTCAATGGCAAAAATCAATGAATATTGTAAATGCACAAACAGTAATTTCTCCGCATTGCAAGGTGCAATTCTGAAATTTTTTGCTTTTTCCTGCTCCTCTTAGCATGATAAAGAAGATTCAAAGAGAGTGAGATGCCAGCTCCTTTCATTCAGTCAGTAGCTTCAAACATTTCTGGTATATGAATAACATGATGTTTTTCAATGGCAAAAATCAATGAATTTTGTAAATGCACAAACAGTAATTTCTCCGCATTGCAAGGTGCAATTCTGAAATTTTTTGCTTTTTCCTGCTCCTCTTATCATGATAAAGAAGATTCAAAGAGAGTGAGATACCAGCTCCTTTCATTCAGTCAGTAGCTTCAATAATTTCTGGACGTTTTTCAATGGCAAAAATCAATGAATATTGTAAATGCACAAACAGTAATTTCTCCGCATTGCAAGGTGCAATTCTGAAATTTTTTGCTTTTTCCTGCTCCTCTTAGCATGATAAAGAAGATTCAAAGAGAGTGAGATGCCAGCTCCTTTCATTCAGTCAGTAGCTTCAATCATTTCTGGATGTTTTTCAATGGCAAAAATCAATGAATATTGTAAATGCACAGACAGTAATTTCTCCGCATTGCAAGGTGCAATTCTGAAATTTTTTGCTTTTTCCTGCTCCTCTTAGCATGATAAAGAAGATTCAAAGAGAGTGAGATGTCAGCTCCTTTCATTCAGTCAGTAGCTTCAAACATTTCTGGTATATGAATAACGATGTTTTTCAATGGCAAAAATCAATGAATATTTTAAATGCACAAACAGTAATTTCTCCGCATTGCAAGGTGCAATTCTGAAATTTTTTGCTTTTTCCTGCTCCTCTTAGCATGATAAAGAAGATTAAAAGAGAGTGAGATGCCAGCTCCTTTCATTCAGTTAGTAGCTTCAATCATTTCTGGACGTTTTTCAATGGCAAAAATCAATGAATATTGTAAATGCACAAACAGTAATTTCTCCGCATTGCAAGGTGCAATTCTGAAATTTTTTGCTTTTTCCTGCTCCTCTTAGCATGATAAAGAAGATTCAAAGAGACTGAGATGCCAGCTCCTTTCATTCAGTCAGTAGCTTCAATCATTTCTGGACGTTTTTCAATGGCAAAAATCAATGAATATTGTAAATGCACAAACAGTGATTTCTCCGCATTGCAAGGTGCAATTCTGAAATTTTTTGCTTTTTCCTGCTCCTCTTAGCATGATAAAGAAGATTCAAAGAGAGTGAGATGCCAGCTCCTTTCATTCAGTCAGTAGCTTCAATCATTTCTGGATGTTTTTCAATGGCAAAAATCAATGAATATTGTAAATGCACAAACAGTAATTTCTCCGCATTGCAAGGTGGAATTCTGAAATTTTTTGCTTTTTCCTGCTCCTCTTAGCATGATAAAGAAGATTCAAAGAGAGTGAGATGCCAGCTCCTTTCATTCAGTCAGTAGCTTCAAACATTTCTGGTATATGAATAACATGATGTTTTTCAATGGCAAAAATCAATGAATATTTTAAATGCACAAACAGTAATTTCTCCGCATTGCAAGGTGCAATTCTGAAATTTTTTGCTTTTTCCTGCTCCTCTTAGCATGATAAAGAAGATTCAAAGAGAGTGAGATACCAGCTCCTTTTATTCAGTCAGTAGCTTCAATCATTTCTGGACGTTTTTCAATGGCAAAAATCAATGAATATTGTAAATGCACAAACAGTAATTTCTCCGCATTGCAAGGTGCAATTCTGAAATTTTTTGCTTTTTCCTGCTCCTCTTAGCATGATAAAGAAGATTCAAAGAGAGTGAGATGCCAGCTCCTTTCATTCAGTCAGTAGCTTCAATCATTTCTGGACGTTTTTCAATGGCAAAAATCAATGAATATTGTAAATGCACAGACAGTAATTTCTCCGCATTGGAAGGTGCAATTCTGAAATTTTTTGCTTTTTCCTGCTCCTCTTAGCATGATAAAGAAGATTCAAAGAGAGTGAGATGTCAGCTCCTTTCATTCAGTCAGTAGCTTCAAACATTTCTGGTATATGAATAACATGATGTTTTTCAATGGCAAAAATCAATGAATATTGTAAATGCACAAACAGTAATTTCTCCGCATTGCAAGGTGCAATTCTGAAATTTTTTGCTTTTTCCTGCTCCTCTTAGCATGATAAAGAAGATTCAAAGAGAGTAAGATGCCAGCTCCTTTCATTCAGTCAGTAGCTTCAATCATTTCTGGACGTTTTTCAATGGCAAAAATCAATGAATATTGTAAATGCACAAACAGTAATTTCTCCGCATTGCAAGGTGCAATTCTGAAATTTTTTGCTTTTTCCTGCTCCTCTTAGCATGATAAAGAAGATTCAAAGAGAGTGAGATTCCAGCTCCTTTCATTCAGTCAGTAGCTTCAATCATTTCTGGACGTTTTTCAATGGCAAAAATCAATGAATATTGTAAATGCACAAACAGTAATTTCTCCGCATTGCAAGGTGCAATTCTGAAATTTTTTGCTTTTTCCTGCTCCTCTTAGCATGATAAAGAAGATTCAAAGAGAGTGAGATGCCAGCTCCTTTCATTCAGTCAGTAGCTTCAAACATTTCTCGTATATGAATAACATGATGTTTTTCAATGGCAAAAATCAATGAATATTTTAAATGCACAAACAGTAATTTCTCCGCATTGCAAGGTGCAATTCTGAAATTTTTTGCTTTTTCCTGCTCCTCTTAGCATGATAAAGAAGATTCAAAGAGAGTGAGATACCAGCTCCTTTCATTCAGTCAGTAGCTTCAATCATTTCTGGACGTTGTTCAATGGCAAAAATCAATGAATATTGTAAATGCACAAACAGTAATTTCTCCGCATTGCAAGGTGCAATTCTGAAATTTTTTGCTTTTTCCTGCTCCTCTTAGCATGATAAAGAAGATTCAAAGAGAGTGAGATGCCAGCTCCTTTCATTCAGTCAGTAGCTTCAATCATTTCTGGACGTTTTTCAATGGCAAAAATCAATGAATATTGTAAATGCACAGACAGTAATTTCTCCGCATTGGAAGGTGCAATTCTGAAATTTTTTGCTTTTTCCTGCTCCTCTTAGCATGATAAAGAAGATTCAAAGAGAGTGAGATGTCAGCTCCTTTCATTCAGTCAGTAGCTTCAAACATTTCTGGTATATGAATAACATGATGTTTTTCAATGGCAAAAATCAATGAATATTGTAAATGCACAAACAGTAATTTCTCCGCATTGCAAGGTGCAATTCTGAAATGTTTTGCTTTTTCCTGCTCCTCTTAGCATGATAAAGAAGATTCAAAGAGAGTAAGATGCCAGCTCCTTTCATTCAGTCAGTAGCTTCAATCATTTCTGGACGTTTTTCAATGGCAAAAATCAATGAATATTGTAAATGCACAAACAGTAATTTCTCCGCATTGCAAGGTGCAATTCTGAAATTTTTTGCTTTTTCCTGCTCCTCTTAGCATGATAAAGAAGATACAAAGAGAGTGAGATGCCAGCTCCTTTCATTCAGTCAGTAGCTTCAATCATTTCTGGACGTTTTTCAATGGCAAAAATCAATGAATATTGTAAATGCACAAACAGTAATTTCTCCGCATTGCAAGGTGCAATTCTGAAATTTTTTGCTTTTTCCTGCTCCTCTTAGCATGATAAAGAAGATTCAAAGAGAGTGAGATGCCAGCTCCTTTCATTCAGTCAGTAGCTTCAAACATTTCTGGTATATGAATAACATGATGTTTTTCAATGGCAAAAATCAATGAATATTGTAAATGCACAAACAGTAATTTCTCCGCATTGCAAGGTGCAATTCTGAAATTTTTTGCTTTTTCCTGCTCCTCTTAGCATGATAAAGAAGATTCAAAGAGAGTGAGATACCAGCTCCTTTCATTCAGTCAGTAGCTTCAATCATTTCTGGACGTTGTTCAATGGCAAAAATCAATGAATATTGTAAATGCACAAACAGTAATTTCTCCGCATTGCAAGGTGCAATTCTGAAATTTTTTGCTTTTTCCTGCTCCTCTTAGCATGATAAAGAAGATTCAAAGAGAGTGAGATGCCAGCTCCTTTCATTCAGTCAGTAGCTTCAATCATTTCTGGACGTTTTTCAATGGCAAAAATCAATGAATATTGTAAATGCACAGACAGTAATTTCTCCGCATTGGAAGGTGCAATTCTGAAATTTTTTGCTTTTTCCTGCTCCTCTTAGCATGATAAAGAAGATTCAAAGAGAGTGAGATGTCAGCTCCTTTCATTCAGTCAGTAGCTTCAAACATTTCTGGTATATGAATAACATGATGTTTTTCAATGGCAAAAATCAATGAATATTGTAAATGCACAAACAGTAATTTCTCCGCATTGCAAGGTGCAATTCTGAAATTTTTTGCTTTTTCCTGCTCCTCTTAGCATGATAAAGAAGATTCAAAGAGAGTGAGATGCCAGCTCCTTTCATTCAGTCAGTAGCTTCAATCATTTCTGGACGTTTTTCAATGGCAAAAATCAATGAATATTGTAAATGCACAAACAGTAATTTCTCCGCATTGCAAGGTGCAATTCTGAAATTTTTTCTTTTTCCTGCTCCTCTTAGCATGATAAAGAAGATTCAAAGAGAGTGAGATGCCAGCTCCTTTCATTCAGTCAGTAGCTTCAAACATTTCTGGTATATGAATAACATGATGTTTTTCAATGGCAAAAATCAATGAATATTGTAAATGCACAAACAGTAATTTCTCCGCATTGCAAGGTGCAATTCTGAAATTTTTTGCTTTTTCCTGCTCCTCTTAGCATGATAAAGAAGATTCAAAGAGAGTGAGATGCCAGCTCCTTTCATTCAGTCAGTAGCTTCAATCATTTCTGGACGTTTTTCAATGGCAAAAATCAATGAATATTGTAAATGCACAAACAGTAATTTCTCCGCATTGCAAGGTGCAATTCTGAAATTTTTTGCTTTTTCCTGCTCCTCTTAGCATGATAAAGAAGATTCAAAGAGAGTGAGATGCCAGCTCCTTTCATTCAGTCAGTAGCTTCAATCATTTCTGGACGTTTTTCAATGGCAAAAATCAATGAATATTGTAAATGCACAAACAGTAATTTCTCCGCATTGCAAAGTGCAATTCTGAAATTTTTTGCTTTTTCCTGCTCCTCTTAGCATGATAAAGAAGATTCAAAGAGAGTGAGATGCCAGCTCCTTTCAGTCAGTCAGTAGCTTCAAACATTTCTGGTATATGAATAACATGATGTTTTTCAATGGCAAAAATCAATGAATATTGTAAATGCACAAACAGTAATTTCTCCGCATTGCAAGGTGCAATTCTGAAATTTTTTGCTTTTTCCTGCTCCTCTTAGCATGATAAAGAAGATTCAAAGAGAGTGAGATGCCAGCTCCTTTCATTCAGTCAGTAGCTTCAATCATTTGTGGACGTTTTTCAATAGCAAAAATCAATGAATATTGTAAATGCACAAACAGTAATTTCTCTGCATTGCAAAGTGCAATTCTGAAATTTTTTGCTTTTTCCTGCTCCTCTTAGCATGATAAAGAAGATTCAAAGAGAGTGAGATACCAGCTCCTTTCATTCAGTCAGTAGCTTCAATCATTTCTGGACGTTTTTCAATGGCAAAAATCAATGAATATTGTAAATGCACAAACAGTAATTTCTCCGCATTGCAAGGTGCAATTCTGAAATTTTTTGCTTTTTCCTGCTCCTCTTAGCATGATAAAGAAGATTCAAAGAGAGTGAGATGCCAGCTCCTTTCATTCAGTCAGTAGCTTCAATCATTTCTGGACGTTTTTCAATGGCAAAAATCAATGAATATTGTAAATGCACAGACAGTAATTTCTCCACATTGGAAGGTGCAATTCTGAAATTTTTTGCTTTTTCCTGCTCCTCTTAGCATGATAAAGAAGATTCAAAGAGAGTGAGATGTCAGCTCCTTTCATTCAGTCAGTAGCTTCAATCATTTCTTGACGTTTTTCAATGGCAAAAATCAATGAATATTGTAAATGCACAAACAGTAATTTCTCCGCATTGCAAGGTGCAATTCTGAAATTTTATGCTTTTTCCTGCTCCTCTTAGCATGATAAAGAAGATTCAAAGAGAGTGAGATGCCAGCTCCTTTCATTCAGTCAGTAGCTTCAAACATTTCTGGTATATGAATAACATGATGTTTTTCAATGGCAAAAATCAATGAATATTTTAAATGCACAAACAGTAATTTCTCCGCATTGCAAGGTGCAATTCTGAAATTTTTTGCTTTTTCCTGCTCCTCTTAGCATGATAAAGAAGATTCAAAGAGAGTGAGATACCAGCTCCTTTCATTCAGTCAGTAGCTTCAATCATTTCTGGACGTTGTTCAATGGCAAAAATCAATGAATATTGTAAATGCACAAACAGTAATTTCTCCGCATTGCAAGGTGCAATTCTGAAATTTTTTGCTTTTTCCTGCTCCTCTTAGCATGATAAAGAAGATTCAAAGAGAGTGAGATGCCAGCTCCTTTCATTCAGTCAGTAGCTTCAATCATTTCTGCACGTTTTTCAATGGCAAAAATCAATGAATATTGTAAATGCACAAACAGTAATTTCTCCGCATTGCAAGGTGCAATTCTGAAATTTTTTGCTTTTTCCTGCTCCTCTTAGCATGATAAAGAAGATTCAAAGAGAGTGAGATGCCAGCTCCTTTCATTCAGTCAGTAGCTTCAAACATTTCTGGTATATGAATAACATGATGTTTTTCAATGGCAAAAATCAATGAATATTGTAAATGCACAAACAGTAATTTCTCCGCATTGCAAGGTGCAATTCTGAAATTTTTTGCTTTTTCCTGCTCCTCTTAGCATGATAAAGAAGATTAAAAGAGAGTAAGATGCCAGCTCCTTTCATTCAGTCAGTAGCTTCAATCATTTCTGGACGTTTTTCAATGGCAAAAATCAATGAATATTGTAAATGCACAAACAGTAATTTCTCCGCATTGCAAGGTGCAATTCTGAAATTTTTTGCTTTTTCCTGCTCCTCTTAGCATGATAAAGAAGATTCAAAGAGAGTGAGATGCCAGCTCCTTTCATTCAGTCAGTAGCTTCAATCATTTCTGGACGTTTTTCAATGGCAAAAATCAATGAATATTGTAAATGCACAAACAGTAATTTCTCCGCATTGCAAGGTGCAATTCTGAAATTTTTTGCTTTTTCCTGCTCCTCTTAGCATGATAAAGAAGATTCAAAGAGAGTGAGATGCCAGCTCCTTTCATTCAGTCAGTAGCTTCAAACATTTCTGGTATATGAATAACATGATGTTTTTCAATGGCAAAAATCAATGAATATTGTAAATGCACAAACAGTAATTTCTCCGCATTGCAAGGTGCAATTCTGAAATTTTTTGCTTTTTCCTGCTCCTCTTAGCATGATAAAGAAGATTCAAAGAGAGTGAGATACCAGCTCCTTTCATTCAGTCAGTAGCTTCAATCATTTCTGGACGTTGTTCAATGGCAAAAATCAATGAATATTGTAAATGCACAAACAGTAATTTCTCCGCATTGCAAGGTGCAATTCTGAAATTTTTTGCTTTTTCCTGCTCCTCTTAGCATGATAAAGAAGATTCAAAGAGAGTGAGATGCCAGCTCCTTTCATTCAGTCAGTAGCTTCAATCATTTCTGGACGTTTTTCAATGGCAAAAATCAATGAATATTGTAAATGCACAGACAGTAATTTCTCCGCATTGGAAGGTGCAATTCTGAAATTTTTTGCTTTTTCCTGCTCCTCTTAGCATGATAAAGAAGATTCAAAGAGAGTGAGATGTCAGCTCCTTTCATTCAGTCAGTAGCTTCAAACATTTCTGGTATATGAATAACATGATGTTTTTCAATGGCAAAATTCAATGAATATTGTAAATGCACAAACAGTAATTTCTCCGCATTGCAAGGTGCAATTCTGAAATTTTTTGCTTTTTCCTGCTCCTCTTAGCATGATAAAGAAGATTCAAAGAGAGTAAGATGCCAGCTCCTTTCATTCAGTCAGTAGCTTCAATCATTTCTGGACGTTTTTCAATGGCAAAAATCAATGAATATTGTAAATGCACAAACAGTAATTTCTCCGCATTGCAAGGTGCAATTCTGAAATTTTTTGCTTTTTCCTGCTCCTCTTAGCATGATAAAGAAGATTCAAAGAGAGTGAGATGCCAGCTCCTTTCATTCAGTCAGTAGCTTCAATCATTTCTGGACGTTTTTCAATGGCAAAAATCAATGAATATTGTAAATGCACAAACAGTAATTTCTCCGCATTGCAAGGTGCAATTCTGAAATTTTTTGCTTTTTCCTGCTCCTCTTAGCATGATAAAGAAGATTCAAAGAGAGTGAGATGCCAGCTCCTTTCATTCAGTCAGTAGCTTCAAACATTTCTGGTATATGAATAACATGATGTTTTTCAATGGCAAAAATCAATGAATATTGTAAATGCACAAACAGTAATTTCTCCGCATTGCAAGGTGCAATTCTGAAATTTTTTGCTTTTTCCTGCTCCTCTTAGCATGATAAAGAAGATTCAAAGAGAGTGAGATGCCAGCTCCTTTCATTCAGTCAGTAGCTTCAATCATTTCTGGACGTTTTTCAATGGCAAAAATCAATGAATATTGTAAATGCACAAACAGTAATTTCTCCGCATTGCAAGGTGCAATTCTGAAATTTTTTGCTTTTTCCTGCTCCTCTTAGCATGATAAAGAAGATTCAAAGAGAGTGAGATGCCAGCTCCTTTCATTCAGTCAGTAGCTTCAATCATTTCTGGACGTTTTTCAATGGCAAAAATCAATGAATATTGTAAATGCACAAACAGTAATTTCTCCGCATTGCAAAGTGCAATTCTGAAATTTTTTGCTTTTTCCTGCTCCTCTTAGCATGATAAAGAAGATTCAAAGAGAGTGAGATGCCAGCTCCTTTCAGTCAGTCAGTAGCTTCAAACATTTCTGGTATATGAATAACATGTTGTTTTTCAATGGCAAAAATCAATGAATATTGTAAATGCACAAACAGTAATTTCTCCGCATTGCAAGGTGCAATTCTGAAATTTTTTGCTTTTTCCTGCTCCTCTTAGCATGATAAAGAAGATTCAAAGAGAGTGAGATGCCAGCTCCTTTCATTCAGTCAGTAACTTCAATCATTTGTGGACGTTTTTCAATAGCAAAAATCAATGAATATTGTAAATGCACAAACAGTAATTTCTCTGCATTGCAAAGTGCAATTCTGAAATTTTTTGCTTTTTCCTGCTCCTCTTAGCATGATAAAGAAGATTCAAAGAGAGTGAGATGCCAGCTCCTTTCATTCAGTCAGTAGCTTCAAACATTTCTGGTATATGAATAACATGATGTTTTTCAATGGCAAAAATCAATGAATATTGTAAATGCACAAACAGTAATTTCTCCGCATTGCAAGGTGCAATTCTGAAATTTTTTGCTTTTTCCTGCTCCTCTTAGCATGATAAAGAAGATTCAAAGAGAGTGAGATGCCAGCTCCTTTCATTCAGTCAGTAGCTTCAATCATTTCTGGACGTTTTTCAATGGCAAAAATCAATGAATATTGTAAATGCACAAACAGTAATTTCTCCGCATTGCAAGGTGCAATTCTGAAATTTTTTGCTTTTTCCTGCTCCTCTTAGCATGATAAAGAAGATTCAAAGAGAGTGAGATGCCAGCTCCTTTCATTCAGTCAGTAGCTTCAATCATTTCTGGTATATGAATAACATGATGTTTTTCAATGGCAAAAATCAATGAATATTGTAAATGCACAAACAGTAATTTCTCCACATTGCAAGGTGCAATTCTGAAATTTTTTGCTTTTTCCTGCTCCTCTTAGCATGATAAAGAAGATTCAAAGAGAGTGAGATGCCAGCTCGTTTCATTTAGTCAGTAGCTTCAATCATTTCTGGACGCTTTTCAATGGCAAAAATCAATGAATATTGTAAATGCACAAACAGTAATTTCTCCGCATTGCAAGGTGCAATTCTGAAATTTTTTGCTTTTTCCTGCTCCTCTTAGCATGATAAAGAAGATTCAAAGAGAGTGAGATGCCAGCTCCTTTCATTCAGTCAGTAGCTTCAATCATTTCTGGTATATGAATAACATGATGTTTTTCAATGGCAAAAATCAATGAATATTGTAAATGCACAAACAGTAATTTCTCCGCATTGCAAGGTGCAATTCTGAAATTTTTTGCTTTTTCCTGCTCCTCTTAGCATGATAAAGAAGATTCAAAGAGAGTGAGATGCCAGCTCCTTTCATTCAGTCAGTAGCTTCAAACATTTCTGGTATATGAATAACATGATGTTTTTCAATGGCAAAAATCAATGAATATTGTAAATGCACAAACAGTAATTTCTCCGCATTGCAAGGTGCAATTCTGAAATTTTTTGCTTTTTCCTGCTCCTCTTAGCATGATAAAGAAGATTCAAAGAGAGTGAGATGCCAGCTCCTTTCATTCAGTCAGTAGCTTCAATCATTTCTGGACGTTTTTCAATGGCAAAAATCAATGAATATTGTAAATGCACAAACAGTAATTTCTCCGCATTGCAAGGTGCAATTCTGAAATTTTTTGCTTTTTCCTGCTCCTCTTAGCATGATAAAGAAGATTCAAAGAGAGTGAGATGCCAGCTCCTTTCATTCAGTCAGTAGCTTCAATCATTTCTGGACGTTTTTCAATGGCAAAAATCAATGAATATTGTAAATGCACAAACAGTAATTTCTCCGCATTGCAAGGTGCAATTCTGAAATTTTTTGCTTTTTCCTGCTCCTCTTAGCATGATAAAGAAGATTCAAAGAGAGTGAGATGCCAGCTCCTTTCATTCAGTCAGTAGCTTCAAACATTTCTGGTATATGAATAACGATGTTTTTCAATGGCAAAAATCAATGAATATTGTAAATGCACAAACAGTAATTTCTCAGTATTGCAAGGTGCAATTCTGAAATTTTTTGCTTTTTCCTGCTCCTCTTAGCATGATAAAGAAGATTCAAAGAGAGTGAGATGCCAGCTCCTTTCATTCAGTCAGTAGCTTCAATCATTTCTGGACGTTTTTCAATGGCAAAAATCAATGAATATTGTAAATGCACAAACAGTAATTTCTCCGCATTGCAAGGTGCAATTCTGAAATGTTTTGCTTTTTCCTGCTCCTCTTAGCATAATAAAGAATATTCAAAGAGAGTGAGATGCCAGCTCCTTTCATTCAGTCAGTAGCTTCAAACATTTCTGGTATATGAATAACATGATGTTTTTCAATGGCAAAAATCAATGAATATTGTAAATGCACAAAAAGTAATTTCTCTGCATTGCAAGGTGCAATTCTGAAATTTTTTGCTTTTTCCTGCTCATCTTAGCATGATAAAGAAGATTCAAAGAGAGTGAGATGCCAGCTCCTTTCATTCAGTCAGTAGCTTCAATCATTTCTGGACGTTTTTCAATGGCAAAAATCAATGAATATTGTAAATGCATAAACAGTAATTTCTCCGCATTGCAAGGTGCAATTCTGAAATTTTTTGCTTTTTCCTGCTCCTCTTAGCATGATAAAGAAGATTCAAAGAGAGTGAGATGCCAGCTCCTTTCAATCAGTCAGTAGCTTCAATCATTTCTGGACGTTTTTCAATGGCAAGAATCAATGAATATTGTAAATGCACAAACAGTAATTTCTCCGCATTGCAAGGTGCAATTCTGAAATTTTTTGCTTTTTCCTGCTCCTCTTAGCATGATAAAGAAGATTCAAAGAGAGTGAGATGCCAGCTCCTTTCATTCAGTCAGTAGCTTCAAACATTTCTGGACGTTTTTCAATGGCAAAAATCAATGAATATTGTAAATGCACAAACAGTAATTTCTCCGCATTGCAACGTGCAATTCTGAAATTTTTTGCTTTTTCCTGCTCCTCTTAGCATGATAAAGAAGATTCAAAGAGAGTGAGATGCCAGCTCCTTTCATTCAGTCAGTAGCTTCAATCATTTCTGGACGTTTTTCAATGGCAAAAATCAATGAATATTGTAAATGCACAAACTGTAATTTCTCCGCATTGGAAGGTGCAATTCTGAAATTTTTTGCTTTTTCCTGCTCCTCTTAGCATGATAAAGAAGATTCAAAGAGAGTGAGATGCCAGCTCCTTTCATTCAGTCAGTAGCTTCAATCATTTCTGGTATATCAATAACATGATGTTTTTCAATGGCAAAAATCAATGAATATTGTAAATGCACAAACAGTAATTTCTCCGCATTGCAAGGTGCAATTCTGAAATTTTTTGCTTTTTAGTACTCCTCTTAGCATGATAAAGAAGATTCAAAGAGAGTGAGATGCCAGCTCCTTTCATTCAGTCAGTAGCTTCAAACATTTCTGGTATATGAATAACATGATGTTTTTCAATGGCAAAAATCAATGAATATTGTAAATGCACAAACAGTAATTTCTCCGCATTGCAAGGTGCAATTCTGAAATTTTTTGCTTTTTCCTGCTCCTCTTAGCATGATAAAGAAGATTCAAAGAGAGTGAGATGCCAGCTCCTTTCATTCAGTCAGTAGCTTCAATCATTTCTGGTATATGAATAACATGATGTTTTTCAATGGCAAAAATCAATGAATATTGTAAATGCACAAACAGTAATTTCTCCACATTGCAAGGTGCAATTCTGAAATTTTTTGCTTTTTCCTGCTCCTCTTAGCATGATAAAGAAGATTCAAAGAGAGTGAGATGCCAACTCCTTTCATTTAGTCAGTAGCTTCAATCATTTCTGGACGTTTTTCAATGGCAAAAATCAATGAATATTGTAAATGCACAAACAGTAATTTCTCCGCATTGCAAGGTGTAATTCTGAAATTTTTTGCTTTTTCCTGCTCCTCTTAGCATGATAAAGAAGATTCAAAGAGAGTGAGATGCCAGCTCCTTTCATTCAGTCAGTAGCTTCAATCATTTCTGGTATATGAATAACATGATGTTTTTCAATGGCAAAAATCAATGAATATTGTAAATGCACAAACAGTAATTTCTCCGCATTGCAAGGTGCAATTCTGAAATTTTTTGCTTTTTCCTGCTCCTCTTAGCATGATAAAGAAGATTCAAAGAGAGTGAGATGCCAGCTCCTTTCATTCAGTCAGTAGCTTCAAACATTTCTGGTATATGAATAACATGATGTTTTTCAATGGCAAAAATCAATGAATATTGTAAATGCACAAACAGTAATTTCTCCGCATTGCAAGGTGCAATTCTGAAATTTTTTGCTTTTTCCTGCTCCTCTTAGCATGATAAAGAAGATTCAAAGAGAGTGAGATGCCAGCTCCTTTCATTCAGTCAGTAGCTTCAAACATTTCTCGTATATGAATAACATGATGTTTTTCAATGGCAAAAATCAATGAATATTTTAAATGCACAAACAGTAATTTCTCCGCATTGCAAGGTGCAATTCTGAAATTTTTTGCTTTTTCCTGCTCCTCTTAGCATGATAAAGAAGATTCAAAGAGAGTGAGATACCAGCTCCTTTCATTCAGTCAGTAGCTTCAATCATTTCTGGACGTTTTTCAATGGCAAAAATCAATGAATATTGTAAATGCACAAACAGTAATTTCTCCGCATTGCAAGGTGCAATTCTGAAATTTTTTGCTTTTTCCTGCTCCTCTTAGCATGATAAAGAAGATTCAAAGAGAGTGAGATGCCAGCTCCTTTCATTCAGTCAGTAGCTTCAATCATTTCTGGACGTTTTTCAATGGCAAAAATCAATGAATATTGTAAATGCACAGACAGTAATTTCTCCGCATTGGAAGGTGCAATTCTGAAATTTTTTGCTTTTTCCTGCTCCTCTTAGCATGATAAAGAAGATTCAAAGAGAGTGAGATGTCAGCTCCTTTCATTCAGTCAGTAGCTTCAATCATTTCTGGACGTTTTTCAATGGCAAAAATCAATGAATATTGTAAATGCACAAACAGTAATTTCTCCGCATTGCAAGGTGCATTTCTGAAATTTTATGCTTTTTCCTGCTCCTCTTAGCATGATAAAGAAGATTCAAAGAGAGTGAGATGCCAGCTCCTTTCATTCAGTCAGTAGCTTCAAACATTTCTGGTATATGAATAACATGATGTTTTTCAATGGCAAAAATCAATGAATATTTTAAATGCACAAACAGTAATTTCTCCGCATTGCAAGGTGCAATTCTGAAATTTTTTGCTTTTTCCTGCTCCTCTTAGCATGATAAAGAAGATTCAAAGAGAGTGAGATACCAGCTCCTTTCATTCAGTCAGTAGCTTCAATCATTTCTGGACGTTGTTCAATGGCAAAAATCAATGAATATTGTAAATGCACAAACAGTAATTTCTCCGCATTGCAAGGTGCAATTCTGAAATTTTTTGCTTTTTCCTGCTCCTCTTAGCATGATAAAGAAGATTCAAAGAGAGTGAGATGCCAGCTCCTTTCATTCAGTCAGTAGCTTCAATCATTTCTGGACGTTTTTCAATGGCAAAAATCAATGAATATTGTAAATGCACAGACAGTAATTTCTCCGCATTGGAAGGTGCAATTCTGAAATTTTTTGCTTTTTCCTGCTCCTCTTAGCATGATAAAGAAGATTCAAAGAGAGTGAGATGTCAGCTCCTTTCATTCAGTCAGTAGCTTCAAACATTTCTGGTATATGAATAACATGATGTTTTTCAATGGCAAAAATCAATGAATATTGTAAATGCACAAACAGTAATTTCTCCGCATTGCAAGGTGCAATTCTGAAATTTTTTGCTTTTTCCTGCTCCTCTTAGCATGATAAAGAAGATTCAAAGAGAGTAAGATGCCAGCTCCTTTCATTCAGTCAGTAGCTTCAATCATTTCTGGACGTTTTTCAATGGCAAAAATCAATGAATATTGTAAATGCACAAACAGTAATTTCTCCGCATTGCAAGGTGCAATTCTGAAATTTTTTGCTTTTTCCTGCTCCTCTTAGCATGATAAAGAAGATACAAAGAGAGTGAGATGCCAGCTCCTTTCATTCAGTCAGTAGCTTCAATCATTTCTGGACGTTTTTCAATGGCAAAAATCAATGAATATTGTAAATGCACAAACAGTAATTTCTCCGCATTGCAAGGTGCAATTCTGAAATTTTTTGCTTTTTCCTGCTCCTCTTAGCATGATAAAGAAGATTCAAAGAGAGTGAGATGCCAGCTCCTTTCATTCAGTCAGTAGCTTCAAACATTTCTGGTATATGAATAACATGATGTTTTTCAATGGCAAAAATCAATGAATATTGTAAATGCACAAACAGTAATTTCTCCGCATTGCAAGGTGCAATTCTGAAATTTTTTGCTTTTTCCTGCTCCTCTTAGCATGATAAAGAAGATTCAAAGAGAGTGAGATACCAGCTCCTTTCATTCAGTCAGTAGCTTCAATCATTTCTGGACGTTGTTCAATGGCAAAAATCAATGAATATTGTAAATGCACAAACAGTAATTTCTCCGCATTGCAAGGTGCAATTCTGAAATTTTTTGCTTTTTCCTGCTCCTCTTAGCATGATAAAGAAGATTCAAAGAGAGTGAGATGCCAGCTCCTTTCATTCAGTCAGTAGCTTCAATCATTTCTGGACGTTTTTCAATGGCAAAAATCAATGAATATTGTAAATGCACAGACAGTAATTTCTCCGCATTGGAAGGTGCAATTCTGAAATTTTTTGCTTTTTCCTGCTCCTCTTAGCATGATAAAGAAGATTCAAAGAGAGTGAGATGTCAGCTCCTTTCATTCAGTCAGTAGCTTCAAACATTTCTGGTATATGAATAACATGATGTTTTTCAATGGCAAAAATCAATGAATATTGTAAATGCACAAACAGTAATTTCTCCGCATTGCAAGGTGCAATTCTGAAATTTTTTGCTTTTTCCTGCTCCTCTTAGCATGATAAAGAAGATTCAAAGAGAGTGAGATGCCAGCTCCTTTCATTCAGTCAGTAGCTTCAATCATTTCTGGACGTTTTTCAATGGCAAAAATCAATGAATATTGTAAATGCACAAACAGTAATTTCTCCGCATTGCAAGGTGCAATTCTGAAATTTTTTGCTTTTTCCTGCTCCTCTTAGCATGATAAAGAAGATTCAAAGAGAGTGAGATGCCAGCTCCTTTCATTCAGTCAGTAGCTTCAAACATTTCTGGTATATGAATAACATGATGTTTTTCAATGGCAAAAATCAATGAATATTGTAAATGCACAAACAGTAATTTCTCCGCATTGCAAGGTGCAATTCTGAAATTTTTTGCTTTTTCCTGCTCCTCTTAGCATGATAAAGAAGATTCAAAGAGAGTGAGATGCCAGCTCCTTTCATTCAGTCAGTAGCTTCAATCATTTCTGGACGTTTTTCAATGGCAAAAATCAATGAATATTGTAAATGCACAAACAGTAATTTCTCCGCATTGCAAGGTGCAATTCTGAAATTTTTTGCTTTTTCCTGCTCCTCTTAGCATGATAAAGAAGATTCAAAGAGAGTGAGATGCCAGCTCCTTTCATTCAGTCAGTAGCTTCAATCATTTCTGGACGTTTTTCAATGGCAAAAATCAATGAATATTGTAAATGCACAAACAGTAATTTCTCCGCATTGCAAAGTGCAATTCTGAAATTTTTTGCTTTTTCCTGCTCCTCTTAGCATGATAAAGAAGATTCAAAGAGAGTGAGATGCCAGCTCCTTTCAGTCAGTCAGTAGCTTCAAACATTTCTGGTATATGAATAACATGATGTTTTTCAATGGCAAAAATCAATGAATATTGTAAATGCACAAACAGTAATTTCTCCGCATTGCAAGGTGCAATTCTGAAATTTTTTGCTTTTTCCTGCTCCTCTTAGCATGATAAAGAAGATTCAAAGAGAGTGAGATGCCAGCTCCTTTCATTCAGTCAGTAGCTTCAATCATTTGTGGACGTTTTTCAATAGCAAAAATCAATGAATATTGTAAATGCACAAACAGTAATTTCTCTGCATTGCAAAGTGCAATTCTGAAATTTTTTGCTTTTTCCTGCTCCTCTTAGCATGATAAAGAAGATTCAAAGAGAGTGAGATACCAGCTCCTTTCATTCAGTCAGTAGCTTCAATCATTTCTGGACGTTTTTCAATGGCAAAAATCAATGAATATTGTAAATGCACAAACAGTAATTTCTCCGCATTGCAAGGTGCAATTCTGAAATTTTTTGCTTTTTCCTGCTCCTCTTAGCATGATAAAGAAGATTCAAAGAGAGTGAGATGCCAGCTCCTTTCATTCAGTCAGTAGCTTCAATCATTTCTGGACGTTTTTCAATGGCAAAAATCAATGAATATTGTAAATGCACAGACAGTAATTTCTCCACATTGGAAGGTGCAATTCTGAAATTTTTTGCTTTTTCCTGCTCCTCTTAGCATGATAAAGAAGATTCAAAGAGAGTGAGATGTCAGCTCCTTTCATTCAGTCAGTAGCTTCAATCATTTCTTGACGTTTTTCAATGGCAAAAATCAATGAATATTGTAAATGCACAAACAGTAATTTCTCCGCATTGCAAGGTGCAATTCTGAAATTTTATGCTTTTTCCTGCTCCTCTTAGCATGATAAAGAAGATTCAAAGAGAGTGAGATGCCAGCTCCTTTCATTCAGTCAGTAGCTTCAAACATTTCTGGTATATGAATAACATGATGTTTTTCAATGGCAAAAATCAATGAATATTTTAAATGCACAAACAGTAATTTCTCCGCATTGCAAGGTGCAATTCTGAAATTTTTTGCTTTTTCCTGCTCCTCTTAGCATGATAAAGAAGATTCAAAGAGAGTGAGATACCAGCTCCTTTCATTCAGTCAGTAGCTTCAATCATTTCTGGACGTTGTTCAATGGCAAAAATCAATGAATATTGTAAATGCACAAACAGTAATTTCTCCGCATTGCAAGGTGCAATTCTGAAATTTTTTGCTTTTTCCTGCTCCTCTTAGCATGATAAAGAAGATTCAAAGAGAGTGAGATGCCAGCTCCTTTCATTCAGTCAGTAGCTTCAATCATTTCTGGACGTTTTTCAATGGCAAAAATCAATGAATATTGTAAATGCACAGACAGTAATTTCTCCGCATTGGAAGGTGCAATTCTGAAATTTTTTGCTTTTTCCTGCTCCTCTTAGCATGATAAAGAAGATTCAAAGAGAGTGAGATGTCAGCTCCTTTCATTCAGTCAGTAGCTTCAAACATTTCTGGTATATGAATAACATGATGTTTTTCAATGGCAAAAATCAATGAATATTGTAAATGCACAAACAGTAATTTCTCCGCATTGCAAGGTGCAATTCTGAAATTTTTTGCTTTTTCCTGCTCCTCTTAGCATGATAAAGAAGATTAAAAGAGAGTAAGATGCCAGCTCCTTTCATTCAGTCAGTAGCTTCAATCATTTCTGGACGTTTTTCAATGGCAAAAATCAATGAATATTGTAAATGCACAAACAGTAATTTCTCCGCATTGCAAGGTGCAATTCTGAAATTTTTTGCTTTTTCCTGCTCCTCTTAGCATGATAAAGAAGATTCAAAGAGAGTGAGATGCCAGCTCCTTTCATTCAGTCAGTAGCTTCAAACATTTCTGGTATATGAATAACATGATGTTTTTCAATGGCAAAAATCAATGAATATTGTAAATGCACAAACAGTAATTTCTCCGCATTGCAAGGTGCAATTCTGAAATTTTTTGCTTTTTCCTGCTCCTCTTAGCATGATAAAGAAGATTAAAAGAGAGTAAGATGCCAGCTCCTTTCATTCAGTCAGTAGCTTCAATCATTTCTGGACGTTTTTCAATGGCAAAAATCAATGAATATTGTAAATGCACAAACAGTAATTTCTCCGCATTGCAAGGTGCAATTCTGAAATTTTTTGCTTTTTCCTGCTCCTCTTAGCATGATAAAGAAGATTCAAAGAGAGTGAGATGCCAGCTCCTTTCATTCAGTCAGTAGCTTCAATCATTTCTGGACGTTTTTCAATGGCAAAAATCAATGAATATTGTAAATGCACAAACAGTAATTTCTCCGCATTGCAAGGTGCAATTCTGAAATTTTTTGCTTTTTCCTGCTCCTCTTAGCATGATAAAGAAGATTCAAAGAGAGTGAGATGCCAGCTCCTTTCATTCAGTCAGTAGCTTCAAACATTTCTGGTATATGAATAACATGATGTTTTTCAATGGCAAAAATCAATGAATATTGTAAATGCACAAACAGTAATTTCTCCGCATTGCAAGGTGCAATTCTGAAATTTTTTGCTTTTTCCTGCTCCTCTTAGCATGATAAAGAAGATTCAAAGAGAGTGAGATACCAGCTCCTTTCATTCAGTCAGTAGCTTCAATCATTTCTGGACGTTGTTCAATGGCAAAAATCAATGAATATTGTAAATGCACAAACAGTAATTTCTCCGCATTGCAAGGTGCAATTCTGAAATTTTTTGCTTTTTCCTGCTCCTCTTAGCATGATAAAGAAGATTCAAAGAGAGTGAGATGCCAGCTCCTTTCATTCAGTCAGTAGCTTCAATCATTTCTGGACGTTTTTCAATGGCAAAAATCAATGAATATTGTAAATGCACAGACAGTAATTTCTCCGCATTGGAAGGTGCAATTCTGAAATTTTTTGCTTTTTCCTGCTCCTCTTAGCATGATAAAGAAGATTCAAAGAGAGTGAGATGTCAGCTCCTTTCATTCAGTCAGTAGCTTCAAACATTTCTGGTATATGAATAACATGATGTTTTTCAATGGCAAAATTCAATGAATATTGTAAATGCACAAACAGTAATTTCTCCGCATTGCAAGGTGCAATTCTGAAATTTTTTGCTTTTTCCTGCTCCTCTTAGCATGATAAAGAAGATTCAAAGAGAGTAAGATGCCAGCTCCTTTCATTCAGTCAGTAGCTTCAATCATTTCTGGACGTTTTTCAATGGCAAAAATCAATGAATATTGTAAATGCACAAACAGTAATTTCTCCGCATTGCAAGGTGCAATTCTGAAATTTTTTGCTTTTTCCTGCTCCTCTTAGCATGATAAAGAAGATTCAAAGAGAGTGAGATGCCAGCTCCTTTCATTCAGTCAGTAGCTTCAATCATTTCTGGACGTTTTTCAATGGCAAAAATCAATGAATATTGTAAATGCACAAACAGTAATTTCTCCGCATTGCAAGGTGCAATTCTGAAATTTTTTGCTTTTTCCTGCTCCTCTTAGCATGATAAAGAAGATTCAAAGAGAGTGAGATGCCAGCTCCTTTCATTCAGTCAGTAGCTTCAAACATTTCTGGTATATGAATAACATGATGTTTTTCAATGGCAAAAATCAATGAATATTGTAAATGCACAAACAGTAATTTCTCCGCATTGCAAGGTGCAATTCTGAAATTTTTTGCTTTTTCCTGCTCCTCTTAGCATGATAAAGAAGATTCAAAGAGAGTGAGATGCCAGCTCCTTTCATTCAGTCAGTAGCTTCAATCATTTCTGGACGTTTTTCAATGGCAAAAATCAATGAATATTGTAAATGCACAAACAGTAATTTCTCCGCATTGCAAGGTGCAATTCTGAAATTTTTTGCTTTTTCCTGCTCCTCTTAGCATGATAAAGAAGATTCAAAGAGAGTGAGATGCCAGCTCCTTTCATTCAGTCAGTAGCTTCAAACATTTCTGGTATATGAATAACATGATGTTTTTCAATGGCAAAAATCAATGAATATTGTAAATGCACAAACAGTAATTTCTCCGCATTGCAAGGTGCAATTCTGAAATTTTTTGCTTTTTCCTGCTCCTCTTAGCATGATAAAGAAGATTCAAAGAGAGTGAGATGCCAGCTCCTTTCATTCAGTCAGTAGCTTCAATCATTTCTGGACGTTTTTCAATGGCAAAAATCAATGAATATTGTAAATGCACAAACAGTAATTTCTCCGCATTGCAAGGTGCAATTCTGAAATTTTTTGCTTTTTCCTGCTCCTCTTAGCATGATAAAGAAGATTCAAAGAGAGTGAGATGCCAGCTCCTTTCATTCAGTCAGTAGCTTCAATCATTTCTGGACGTTTTTCAATGGCAAAAATCAATGAATATTGTAAATGCACAAACAGTAATTTCTCCGCATTGCAAAGTGCAATTCTGAAATTTTTTGCTTTTTCCTGCTCCTCTTAGCATGATAAAGAAGATTCAAAGAGAGTGAGATGCCAGCTCCTTTCAGTCAGTCAGTAGCTTCAAACATTTCTGGTATATGAATAACATGATGTTTTTCAATGGCAAAAATCAATGAATATTGTAAATGCACAAACAGTAATTTCTCCGCATTGCAAGGTGCAATTCTGAAATTTTTTGCTTTTTCCTGCTCCTCTTAGCATGATAAAGAAGATTCAAAGAGAGTGAGATGCCAGCTCCTTTCATTCAGTCAGTAGCTTCAATCATTTGTGGACGTTTTTCAATAGCAAAAATCAATGAATATTGTAAATGCACAAACAGTAATTTCTCTGCATTGCAAAGTGCAATTCTGAAATTTTTTGCTTTTTCCTGCTCCTCTTAGCATGATAAAGAAGATTCAAAGAGAGTGAGATACCAGCTCCTTTCATTCAGTCAGTAGCTTCAATCATTTCTGGACGTTTTTCAATGGCAAAAATCAATGAATATTGTAAATGCACAAACAGTAATTTCTCCGCATTGCAAGGTGCAATTCTGAAATTTTTTGCTTTTTCCTGCTCCTCTTAGCATGATAAAGAAGATTCAAAGAGAGTGAGATGCCAGCTCCTTTCATTCAGTCAGTAGCTTCAATCATTTCTGGACGTTTTTCAATGGCAAAAATCAATGAATATTGTAAATGCACAGACAGTAATTTCTCCACATTGGAAGGTGCAATTCTGAAATTTTTTGCTTTTTCCTGCTCCTCTTAGCATGATAAAGAAGATTCAAAGAGAGTGAGATGTCAGCTCCTTTCATTCAGTCAGTAGCTTCAATCATTTCTTGACGTTTTTCAATGGCAAAAATCAATGAATATTGTAAATGCACAAACAGTAATTTCTCCGCATTGCAAGGTGCAATTCTGAAATTTTATGCTTTTTCCTGCTCCTCTTAGCATGATAAAGAAGATTCAAAGAGAGTGAGATGCCAGCTCCTTTCATTCAGTCAGTAGCTTCAAACATTTCTGGTATATGAATAACATGATGTTTTTCAATGGCAAAAATCAATGAATATTTTAAATGCACAAACAGTAATTTCTCCGCATTGCAAGGTGCAATTCTGAAATTTTTTGCTTTTTCCTGCTCCTCTTAGCATGATAAAGAAGATTCAAAGAGAGTGAGATACCAGCTCCTTTCATTCAGTCAGTAGCTTCAATCATTTCTGGACGTTGTTCAATGGCAAAAATCAATGAATATTGTAAATGCACAAACAGTAATTTCTCCGCATTGCAAGGTGCAATTCTGAAATTTTTTGCTTTTTCCTGCTCCTCTTAGCATGATAAAGAAGATTCAAAGAGAGTGAGATGCCAGCTCCTTTCATTCAGTCAGTAGCTTCAATCATTTCTGGACGTTTTTCAATGGCAAAAATCAATGAATATTGTAAATGCACAGACAGTAATTTCTCCGCATTGGAAGGTGCAATTCTGAAATTTTTTGCTTTTTCCTGCTCCTCTTAGCATGATAAAGAAGATTCAAAGAGAGTGAGATGTCAGCTCCTTTCATTCAGTCAGTAGCTTCAAACATTTCTGGTATATGAATAACATGATGTTTTTCAATGGCAAAAATCAATGAATATTGTAAATGCACAAACAGTAATTTCTCCGCATTGCAAGGTGCAATTCTGAAATTTTTTGCTTTTTCCTGCTCCTCTTAGCATGATAAAGAAGATTAAAAGAGAGTAAGATGCCAGCTCCTTTCATTCAGTCAGTAGCTTCAATCATTTCTGGACGTTTTTCAATGGCAAAAATCAATGAATATTGTAAATGCACAAACAGTAATTTCTCCGCATTGCAAGGTGCAATTCTGAAATTTTTTGCTTTTTCCTGCTCCTCTTAGCATGATAAAGAAGATTCAAAGAGAGTGAGATGCCAGCTCCTTTCATTCAGTCAGTAGCTTCAAACATTTCTGGTATATGAATAACATGATGTTTTTCAATGGCAAAAATCAATGAATATTGTAAATGCACAAACAGTAATTTCTCCGCATTGCAAGGTGCAATTCTGAAATTTTTTGCTTTTTCCTGCTCCTCTTAGCATGATAAAGAAGATTAAAAGAGAGTAAGATGCCAGCTCCTTTCATTCAGTCAGTAGCTTCAATCATTTCTGGACGTTTTTCAATGGCAAAAATCAATGAATATTGTAAATGCACAAACAGTAATTTCTCCGCATTGCAAGGTGCAATTCTGAAATTTTTTGCTTTTTCCTGCTCCTCTTAGCATGATAAAGAAGATTCAAAGAGAGTGAGATGCCAGCTCCTTTCATTCAGTCAGTAGCTTCAATCATTTCTGGACGTTTTTCAATGGCAAAAATCAATGAATATTGTAAATGCACAAACAGTAATTTCTCCGCATTGCAAGGTGCAATTCTGAAATTTTTTGCTTTTTCCTGCTCCTCTTAGCATGATAAAGAAGATTCAAAGAGAGTGAGATGCCAGCTCCTTTCATTCAGTCAGTAGCTTCAAACATTTCTGGTATATGAATAACATGATGTTTTTCAATGGCAAAAATCAATGAATATTGTAAATGCACAAACAGTAATTTCTCCGCATTGCAAGGTGCAATTCTGAAATTTTTTGCTTTTTCCTGCTCCTCTTAGCATGATAAAGAAGATTCAAAGAGAGTGAGATACCAGCTCCTTTCATTCAGTCAGTAGCTTCAATCATTTCTGGACGTTGTTCAATGGCAAAAATCAATGAATATTGTAAATGCACAAACAGTAATTTCTCCGCATTGCAAGGTGCAATTCTGAAATTTTTTGCTTTTTCCTGCTCCTCTTAGCATGATAAAGAAGATTCAAAGAGAGTGAGATGCCAGCTCCTTTCATTCAGTCAGTAGCTTCAATCATTTCTGGACGTTTTTCAATGGCAAAAATCAATGAATATTGTAAATGCACAGACAGTAATTTCTCCGCATTGGAAGGTGCAATTCTGAAATTTTTTGCTTTTTCCTGCTCCTCTTAGCATGATAAAGAAGATTCAAAGAGGGTGAGATGTCAGCTCCTTTCATTCAGTCAGTAGCTTCAAACATTTCTGGTATATGAATAACATGATGTTTTTCAATGGCAAAATTCAATGAATATTGTAAATGCACAAACAGTAATTTCTCCGCATTGCAAGGTGCAATTCTGAAATTTTTTGCTTTTTCCTGCTCCTCTTAGCATGATAAAGAAGATTCAAAGAGAGTAAGATGCCAGCTCCTTTCATTCAGTCAGTAGCTTCAATCATTTCTGGACGTTTTTCAATGGCAAAAATCAATGAATATTGTAAATGCACAAACAGTAATTTCTCCGCATTGCAAGGTGCAATTCTGAAATTTTTTGCTTTTTCCTGCTCCTCTTAGCATGATAAAGAAGATTCAAAGAGAGTGAGATGCCAGCTCCTTTCATTCAGTCAGTAGCTTCAATCATTTCTGGACGTTTTTCAATGGCAAAAATCAATGAATATTGTAAATGCACAAACAGTAATTTCTCCGCATTGCAAGGTGCAATTCTGAAATTTTTTGCTTTTTCCTGCTCCTCTTAGCATGATAAAGAAGATTCAAAGAGAGTGAGATGCCAGCTCCTTTCATTCAGTCAGTAGCTTCAAACATTTCTGGTATATGAATAACATGATGTTTTTCAATGGCAAAAATCAATGAATATTGTAAATGCACAAACAGTAATTTCTCCGCATTGCAAGGTGCAATTCTGAAATTTTTTGCTTTTTCCTGCTCCTCTTAGCATGATAAAGAAGATTCAAAGAGAGTGAGATGCCAGCTCCTTTCATTCAGTCAGTAGCTTCAATCATTTCTGGACGTTTTTCAATGGCAAAAATCAATGAATATTGTAAATGCACAAACAGTAATTTCTCCGCATTGCAAGGTGCAATTCTGAAATTTTTTGCTTTTTCCTGCTCCTCTTAGCATGATAAAGAAGATTCAAAGAGAGTGAGATGCCAGCTCCTTTCATTCAGTCAGTAGCTTCAATCATTTCTGGACGTTTTTCAATGGCAAAAATCAATGAATATTGTAAATGCACAAACAGTAATTTCTCCGCATTGCAAAGTGCAATTCTGAAATTTTTTGCTTTTTCCTGCTCCTCTTAGCATGATAAAGAAGATTCAAAGAGAGTGAGATGCCAGCTCCTTTCAGTCAGTCAGTAGCTTCAAACATTTCTGGTATATGAATAACATGTTGTTTTTCAATGGCAAAAATCAATGAATATTGTAAATGCACAAACAGTAATTTCTCCGCATTGCAAGGTGCAATTCTGAAATTTTTTGCTTTTTCCTGCTCCTCTTAGCATGATAAAGAAGATTCAAAGAGAGTGAGATGCCAGCTCCTTTCATTCAGTCAGTAGCTTCAATCATTTGTGGACGTTTTTCAATAGCAAAAATCAATGAATATTGTAAATGCACAAACAGTAATTTCTCTGCATTGCAAAGTGCAATTCTGAAATTTTTTGCTTTTTCCTGCTCCTCTTAGCATGATAAAGAAGATTCAAAGAGAGTGAGATGCCAGCTCCTTTCATTCAGTCAGTAGCTTCAAACATTTCTGGTATATGAATAACATGATGTTTTTCAATGGCAAAAATCAATGAATATTGTAAATGCACAAACAGTAATTTCTCCGCATTGCAAGGTGCAATTCTGAAATTTTTTGCTTTTTCCTGCTCCTCTTAGCATGATAAAGAAGATTCAAAGAGAGTGAGATGCCAGCTCCTTTCATTCAGTCAGTAGCTTCAATCATTTCTGGACGTTTTTCAATGGCAAAAATCAATGAATATTGTAAATGCACAAACAGTAATTTCTCCGCATTGCAAGGTGCAATTCTGAAATTTTTTGCTTTTTCCTGCTCCTCTTAGCATGATAAAGAAGATTCAAAGAGAGTGAGATGCCAGCTCCTTTCATTCAGTCAGTAGCTTCAATCATTTCTGGTATATGAATAACATGATGTTTTTCAATGGCAAAAATCAATGAATATTGTAAATGCACAAACAGTAATTTCTCCACATTGCAAGGTGCAATTCTGAAATTTTTTGCTTTTTCCTGCTCCTCTTAGCATGATAAAGAAGATTCAAAGAGAGTGAGATGCCAGCTCCTTTCATTTAGTCAGTAGCTTCAATCATTTCTGGACGCTTTTCAATGGCAAAAATCAATGAATATTGTAAATGCACAAACAGTAATTTCTCCGCATTGCAAGGTGCAATTCTGAAATTTTTTGCTTTTTCCTGCTCCTCTTAGCATGATAAAGAAGATTCAAAGAGAGTGAGATGCCAGCTCCTTTCATTCAGTCAGTAGCTTCAATCATTTCTGGACGTTTTTCAATGGCAAAAATCAATGAATATTGTAAATGCACAAACAGTAATTTCTCCGCATTGCAAGGTGCAATTCTGAAATTTTTTGCTTTTTCCTGCTCCTCTTAGCATGATAAAGAAGATTCAAAGAGAGTGAGATGCCAGCTCCTTTCATTCAGTCAGTAGCTTCAAACATTTCTGGTATATGAATAACATGATGTTTTTCAATGGCAAAAATCAATGAATATTGTAAATGCACAAACAGTAATTTCTCCGCATTGTAAGGTGCAATTCTGAAATTTTTTGCTTTTTCCTGCTCCTCTTAGCATGATAAAGAAGATTCAAAGAGAGTGAGATGCCAGCTCCTTTCATTCAGTCAGTAGCTTCAATCATTTCTGGACGTTTTTCAATGGCAAAAATCAATGAATATTGTAAATGCACAAACAGTAATTTCTCCGCATTGCAAGGTGCAATTCTGAAATTTTTTGCTTTTTCCTGCTCCTCTTAGCATGATAAGGAAGATTCAATGAGAGTGAGATGCCAGCTCCTTTCATTCAGTCAGTAGCTTCAATCATTTCTGGACGTTTTTCAATGGCAAAAATCAATGAATATTGTAAATGCACAAACAGTAATTTCTCCGCATTGCAAAGTGCAATTCTGAAATTTTTTGCTTTTTCCTGCTCCTCTTAGCATGATAAAGAAGATTCAAAGAGAGTGAGATGCCAGCTCCTTTCAGTCAGTCAGTAGCTTCAAACATTTCTGGTATATGAATAACATGATGTTTTTCAATGGCAAAAATCAATGAATATTGTAAATGCACAAACAGTAATTTCTCCGCATTGCAAGGTGCAATTCTGAAATTTTTTGCTTTTTCCTGCTCCTCTTAGCATGATAAAGAAGATTCAAAGAGAGTGAGATGCCAGCTCCTTTCATTCAGTCAGTAGCTTCAATCATTTGTGGACGTTTTTCAATAGCAAAAATCAATGAATATTGTAAATGCACAAACAGTAATTTCTCTGCATTGCAAAGTGGAATTCTGAAATTTTTTGCTTTTTCCTGCTCCTCTTAGCATGATAAAGAAGATTCAAAGAGAGTGAGATGCCAGCTCCTTTCATTCAGTCAGTAGCTTCAAACATTTCTGGTATATGAATAACATGATGTTTTTCAATGGCAAAAATCAATGAATATTGTAAATGCACAAACAGTAATTTCTCCGCATTGCAAGGTGCAATTCTGAAATTTTTTGCTTTTTCCTGCTCCTCTTAGCATGATAAAGAAGATTCAAAGAGAGTGAGATGCCAGCTCCTTTCATTCAGTCAGTAGCTTCAATCATTTCTGGACGTTTTTCAATGGCAAAAATCTATGAATATTGTAAATGCACAAACAGTAATTTCTCCGCATTGCAAGGTGCAATTCTGAAATTTTTTGCTTTTTCCTGCTCCTCTTAGCATGATAAAGAAGATTCAAAGAGAGTGAGATGCCAGCTCCTTTCATTCAGTCAGTAGCTTCAATCATTTCTGGTATATGAATAACATGATGTTTTTCAATGGCAAAAATCAATGAATATTGTAAATGCACAAACAGTAATTTCTCCGCATTGCAAGGTGCAATTCTGAAATTTTTTGCTTTTTCCTGCTCCTCTTAGCATGATAAAGAAGATTCAAAGAGAGTGAGATGCCAGCTCCTTTCATTTAGTCAGTAGCTTCAATCATTTCTGGACGTTTTTCAATGGCAAAAATCAATGAATATTGTAAATGCACAAACAGTAATTTCTCCGCATTGCAAGGTGCAATTCTGAAATTTTTTGCTTTTTCCTGCTCCTCTTAGCATGATAAAGAAGATTCAAAGAGAGTGAGATGCCAGCTCCTTTCATTCAGTCAGTAGCTTCAATCATTTCTGGTATATGAATAACATGATGTTTTTCAATGGCAAAAATCAATGAATATTGTAAATGCACAAACAGTAATTTCTCCGCATTGCAAGGTGCAATTCTGAAATTTTTTGCTTTTTCCTGCTCCTCTTAGCATGATAAAGAAGATTCAAAGAGAGTGAGATGCCAGCTCCTTTCATTCAGTCAGTAGCTTCAAACATTTCTGGTATATGAATAACATGATGTTTTTCAATGGCAAAAATCAATGAATATTGTAAATGCACAAACAGTAATTTCTCCGCATTGCAAGGTGCAATTCTGAAATTTTTTGCTTTTTCCTGCTCCTCTTAGCATGATAAAGAAGATTCAA
>NW_027366251.1:0-77080 GCF_046119375.1 Phyllobates terribilis
GATTTTTGCCATTGAAAAACATGTTTTTCATATACCAGAAATGTTTGAAGCTACTGACTGAATGAAAGGAGCTGGCATCTCACTCTCTTTGAATCTTCTTTATCATGCTAGGATTAACAGGAAAAAGCAAAAAATTTCAGAATTGCACCTTGCAATGTGGAGATATTACTGTTTGTGCATTTACAATATTCATTGATTTTTGCCATTGAAAAACGTCCAGAAATGTTTGAAGCTACTGACTGAATGAAAGGAGCTGGCATCTCACTCTCTTTGAATCTTCTTTATCATGCTAGGATTAGCAGGAAAAAGCAAAAAATTTCAGAATTGCACCTTGCAATGTGGAGATATTACTGTTTGTGCATTTACAATATTCATTGATTTTTGCCATTGAAAAACATGTTTTTCATATACCAGAAATGTTTGAAGCTACTGACTGAATGAAAGGAGCTGGCATCTCACTCTCTTTGAATCTTCTTTATCATGCTAGGATTAGCAGGAAAAAGCAAAAAATTTCAGAATTGCACCTTGCAATGTGGAGATATTACTGTTTGTGCATTTACAATATTCATTGATTTTTGCCATTGAAAAACATGTTTTTCATATACCAGAAATGTTTGAAGCTACTGACTGAATGAAAGGAGCTGGCATCTCACTCTCTTTGAATCTTCTTTATCCTGCTAGGATTAGCAGGAAAAAGCAAAAAATTTCAGAATTGCACCTTGCAATGTGGATATATTACTGTTTGTGCATTTACAATATTCATTGATTTTTGCCATTGAAAAACATCCAGAAATGTTTGAAGCTACTGACTGAATGAAAGGAGCTGGCATCTCACTCTCTTTGAATCTTCTTTATCATGCTAGGATTAGCAGGAAAAAGCAAAAAATTTCAGAATTGCACCTTGCAATGTGGAGATATTACTGTTTGTGCATTTACAATATTCATTGATTTTTGCCATTGAAAAACGTCCAGAAATGTTTGAAGCTACTGACTGAATGAAAGGAGCTGGCATCTCACTCTCTTTGAATCTTCTTTATCATGCTAGGATTAGCAGGAAAAAGCAAAAAATTTCAGAATTGCACCTTGCAATGTGGAGATATTACTGTTTGTGCATTTACAATATTCATTGATTTTTGCCATTGAAAAACATCATGTTATTCATATACCAGAAATGTTTGAAGCTACTGACTGAATGAAAGGAGCTGGCATCTCACTCTCTTTGAATCTTCTTTATCATGCTAGGATTAGCAGGAAAAAGCAAAAAATTTCAGAATTGCACCTTGCAATGTGGAGATATTACTGTTTGTGCATTTACAATATTCATTGATTTTTGCCATTGAAAAACATGTTTTTCATATACCAGAAATGTTTGAAGCTACTGACTGAATGAAAGGAGCTGGCATCTCACTCTCTTTGAATCTTCTTTATCATGCTAGGATTAACAGGAAAAAGCAAAAAATTTCAGAATTGCACCTTGCAATGTGGAGATATTACTGTTTGTGCATTTACAATATTCATTGATTTTTGCCATTGAAAAACGTCCAGAAATGTTTGAAGCTACTGACTGAATGAAAGGAGCTGGCATCTCACTCTCTTTGAATCTTCTTTATCATGCTAGGATTAGCAGGAAAAAGCAAAAAATTTCAGAATTGCACCTTGCAATGTGGAGATATTACTGTTTGTGCATTTACAATATTCATTGATTTTTGCCATTGAAAAACATGTTTTTCATATACCAGAAATGTTTGAAGCTACTGACTGAATGAAAGGAGCTGGCATCTCACTCTCTTTGAATCTTCTTTATCCTGCTAGGATTAGCAGGAAAAAGCAAAAAATTTCAGAATTGCACCTTGCAATGTGGAGATATTACTGTTTGTGCATTTACAATATTCATTGATTTTTGCCATTGAAAAACGTTTTTCATATACCAGAAATGTTTGAAGCTACTGACTGAATGAAAGGAGCTGGCATCTCACTCTCTTTGAATCTTCTTTATCATGCTAGGATTAGCAGGAAAAAGCAAAAAATTTCAGAATTGCACCTTGCAATGTGGAGATATTACTGTTTGTGCATTTACAATATTCATTGATTTTTGCCATTGAAAAACATGTTTTTCATATACCAGAAATGTTTGAAGCTACTGACTGAATGAAAGGAGCTGGCATCTCACTCTCTTTGAATCTTCTTTATCATGCTAGGATTAGCAGGAAAAAGCAAAAAATTTCAGAATTGCACCTTGCAATGTGGAGATATTACTGTTTGTGCATTTACAATATTCATTGATTTTTGCCATTGAAAAACATGTTTTTCATATACCAGAAATGTTTGAAGCTACTGACTGAATGAAAGGAGCTGGCATCTCACTCTCTTTGAATCTTCTTTATCATGCTAGGATTAACAGGAAAAAGCAAAAAATTTCAGAATTGCACCTTGCAATGTGGAGATATTACTGTTTGTGCATTTACAATATTCATTGATTTTTGCCATTGAAAAACGTCCAGAAATGTTTGAAGCTACTGACTGAATGAAAGGAGCTGGCATCTCACTCTCTTTGAATCTTCTTTATCATGCTAGGATTAGCAGGAAAAAGCAAAAAATTTCAGAATTGCACCTTGCAATGTGGAGATATTACTGTTTGTGCATTTACAATATTCATTGATTTTTGCCATTGAAAAACATGTTTTTCATATACCAGAAATGTTTGAAGCTACTGACTGAATGAAAGGAGCTGGCATCTCACTCTCTTTGAATCTTCTTTATCATGCTAGGATTAGCAGGAAAAAGCAAAAAATTTCAGAATTGCACCTTGCAATGTGGAGATATTACTGTTTGTGCATTTACAATATTCATTGATTTTTGCCATTGAAAAACATGTTTTTCATATACCAGAAATGTTTGAAGCTACTGACTGAATGAAAGGAGCTGGCATCTCACTCTCTTTGAATCTTCTTTATCCTGCTAGGATTAGCAGGAAAAAGCAAAAAATTTCAGAATTGCACCTTGCAATGTGGATATATTACTGTTTGTGCATTTACAATATTCATTGATTTTTGCCATTGAAAAACATCCAGAAATGTTTGAAGCTACTGACTGAATGAAAGGAGCTGGCATCTCACTCTCTTTGAATCTTCTTTATCATGCTAGGATTAGCAGGAAAAAGCAAAAAATTTCAGAATTGCACCTTGCAATGTGGAGATATTACTGTTTGTGCATTTACAATATTCATTGATTTTTGCCATTGAAAAACGTCCAGAAATGTTTGAAGCTACTGACTGAATGAAAGGAGCTGGCATCTCACTCTCTTTGAATCTTCTTTATCATGCTAGGATTAGCAGGAAAAAGCAAAAAATTTCAGAATTGCACCTTGCAATGTGGAGATATTACTGTTTGTGCATTTACAATATTCATTGATTTTTGCCATTGAAAAACATCATGTTATTCATATACCAGAAATGTTTGAAGCTACTGACTGAATGAAAGGAGCTGGCATCTCACTCTCTTTGAATCTTCTTTATCATGCTAGGATTAGCAGGAAAAAGCAAAAAATTTCAGAATTGCACCTTGCAATGTGGAGATATTACTGTTTGTGCATTTACAATATTCATTGATTTTTGCCATTGAAAAACATGTTTTTCATATACCAGAAATGTTTGAAGCTACTGACTGAATGAAAGGAGCTGGCATCTCACTCTCTTTGAATCTTCTTTATCATGCTAGGATTAACAGGAAAAAGCAAAAAATTTCAGAATTGCACCTTGCAATGTGGAGATATTACTGTTTGTGCATTTACAATATTCATTGATTTTTGCCATTGAAAAACGTCCAGAAATGTTTGAAGCTACTGACTGAATGAAAGGAGCTGGCATCTCACTCTCTTTGAATCTTCTTTATCATGCTAGGATTAGCAGGAAAAAGCAAAAAATTTCAGAATTGCACCTTGCAATGTGGAGATATTACTGTTTGTGCATTTACAATATTCATTGATTTTTGCCATTGAAAAACATGTTTTTCATATACCAGAAATGTTTGAAGCTACTGACTGAATGAAAGGAGCTGGCATCTCACTCTCTTTGAATCTTCTTTATCCTGCTAGGATTAGCAGGAAAAAGCAAAAAATTTCAGAATTGCACCTTGCAATGTGGAGATATTACTGTTTGTGCATTTACAATATTCATTGATTTTTGCCATTGAAAAACATGTTTTTCATATACCAGAAATGTTTGAAGCTACTGACTGAATGAAAGGAGCTGGCATCTCACTCTCTGAATCTTCTTTATCATGCTAGGATTAGCAGGAAAAAGCAAAAAATTTCAGAATTGCACCTTGCAATGTGGAGATATTACTGTTTGTGCATTTACAATATTCATTGATTTTTGCCATTGAAAAACATGTTTTTCATATACCAGGAATGTTTGAAGCTACTGACTGAATGAAAGGAGCTGGCATCTCACTCTCTTTGAATCTTCTTTATCCTGCTAGGATTAGCAGGAAAAAGCAAAAAATTTCAGAATTGCACCTTGCAATGTGGAGATATTACTGTTTGTGCATTTACAATATTCATTGATTTTTGCCATTGAAAAACGTCCATCAATGTTTGAAGCTACTGACTGAATGAAAGGAGCTGGCATCTCACTCTCTTTGAATCTTCTTTATCATGCTAGGATTAGCAGGAAAAAGCAAAAAATTTCAGAATTGCACCTTGCAATGTGGAGATATTACTGTTTGTGCATTTACAATATTCATTGATTTTTGCCATTGAAAAACGTCCAGAAATGTTTGAAGCTACTGACTGAATGAAAGGAGCTGGCATCTCACTCTCTTTGAATCTTCTTTATCATGCTAGGATTAGCAGGAAAAAGCAAAAAATTTCAGAATTGCACCTTGCAATGTGGAGATATTACTGTTTGTGCATTTACAATATTCATTGATTTTTGCCATTGAAAAACATGTTTTTCATATACCAGGAATGTTTGAAGCTACTGATTGAATGAAAGGAGCTGGCATCTCACTCTCTTTGAATCTTCTTTATCCTGCTAGGATTAGCAGGAAAAAGCAAAAAATTTCAGAATTGCACCTTGCAATGTGGAGATATTACTGTTTGTGCATTTACAATATTCATTGATTTTTGCCATTGAAAAACGTCCAGAAATGTTTGAAGCTACTGACTGAATGAAAGGAGCTGGCATCTCACTCTCTTTGAATCTTCTTTATCATGCTAGGATTAGCAGGAAAAAGCAAAAAATTTCAGAATTGCACCTTGCAATGTGGAGATATTACTGTTTGTGCATTTACAATATTCATTGATTTTTGCCATTGAAAAACATCATGTTATTCATATACCAGAAATGTTTGAAGCTACTGACTGAATGAAAGGAGCTGGCATCTCACTCTCTTTGAATCTTCTTTATCATGCTAGGATTAACAGGAAAAAGCAAAAAATTTCAGAATTGAACCTTGCAATGTGGAGATATTACTGTTTGTGCATTTACAATATTCATTGATTTTTGCCATTGAAAAACGTCCAGAAGTGTTTGAAGCTACTGACTGAATGAAAGGAGCTGGCATCTCACTCTCTTTGAATCTTCTTTATCATGCTAGGATTAGCAGGAAAAAGCAAAAAATTTCAGAATTACACCTTGCAATGTGGAGATATTACTGTTTGTGCATTTACAATATTCATTGATTTTTGCCATTGAAAAACGTCCAGAAATGTTTGAAGCTACTGATTGAATGAAAGGAGCTGGCATCTCACTCTCTTTGAATCTTCTTTATCATGCTAGGATTAGCAGGAAAAAGCAAAAAATTTCAGAATTGCACCTTGCAATGTGGAGATATTACTGTTTGTGCATTTACAATATTCATTGATTTTTGCCATTGAAAAACATGTTTTTCATATACCAGAAATGTTTGAAGCTACTGACTGAATGAAAGGAGCTGGCATCTCACTCTCTTTGAATCTTCTTTATCATGCTAGGATTAGCAGGAAAAAGCAAAAAATTTCAGAATTGCACCTTGCAATGTGGAGATATTACTGTTTGTGCATTTACAATATTCATTGATTTTTGCCATTGAAAAACATGTTTTTCATATACCAGAAATGTTTGAAGCTACTGACTGAATGAAAGGAGCTGGCATCTCACTCTCTTTGAATCTTCTTTATCCTGCTAGGATTAGCAGGAAAAAGCAAAAAATTTCAGAATTGCACCTTGCAATGTGGAGATATTACTGTTTGTGCATTTACAATATTCATTGATTTTTGCCATTGAAAAACATCCAGAAATGTTTGAAGCTACTGACTGAATGAAAGGAGCTGGCATCTCACTCTCTTTGAATCTTCTTTATCATGCTAGGATTAGCAGGAAAAAGCAAAAAATTTCAGAATTGCACCTTGCAATGTGGAGATATTACTGTTTGTGCATTTACAATATTCATTGATTTTTGCCATTGAAAAACGTCCAGAAATGTTTGAAGCTACTGACTGAATGAAAGGAGCTGGCATCTCACTCTCTTTGAATCTTCTTTATCATGCTAGGATTAGCAGGAAAAAGCAAAAAATTTCAGAATTGCACCTTGCAATGTGGAGATATTACTGTTTGTGCATTTACAATATTCATTGATTTTTGCCATTGAAAAACGTCCAGAAATGTTTGAAGCTACTGACTGAGCTACTGACTGAATGAAAGGAGCTGGCACCTCACTCTCTTTGAATCTTCTTTATCATGCTAAGAGGAGCGGGAAAAAGCAAAAAATTTCAGAATTGCACCTTGCAATGCGGAGAAATTACTGTTTGTGCATTTACAATATTCATTGATTTTTGCCATTGAAAAACGTCCAGAAATGATTGAAGGTACTGACTGAATGAAAGGAGCTGGCATCTCACTCTCTTTGAATCTTCTTTATCATGCTAAGAGGAGCAGGAAAAAGCAAAAAATTTCAGAATTGCACCTTGCAATGCGGAGAAATTACTGTTTGTGCATTTACAATATTCATTGATTTTTGCCATTGAAAAACGTCCAGAAATGATTGAAGCTACTGACTGAATGAAAGGAGCTGGCATCTCACTCTCTTTGAATCTTCTTTATCATGCTAAGAGGAGCAGGAAAAAGCAAAAAATTTCAGAATTGCACCTTGCAATGCGGAGAAATTACTGTTTGTGCATTTACAATATTCATTGATTTTTGCCATTGAAAAACATCATGTTATTCATATACCAGAAATGTTTGAAGCTACTGACTGAATGAAAGGAGTTGGCATCTCACTCTCTTTGAATCTTCTTTATCATGCTAAGAGGAGCAGGAAAAAGCAAAAAATTTCAGAATTGCACCTTGCAATGCGGAGAAATTACTGTTTGTGCATTTACAATATTCATTGATTTTTGCCATTGAAAAACATCATGTTATTCATATACCAGAAATGTTTGAAGCTACTGACTGAATGAAAGGAGCAGGCATCTCACTCTCTTTGAATCTTCTTTATCATGCTAAGAGGAGCAGGAAAAAGCAAAAAATTTTAGAATTGCACATTGCAATGTGGAGAAATTACTGTTTGTGCATTTACAATATTCATTGATTTTTACCATTGAAAAACGTCCAGAAATGATTGAAGCTACTGACTGAATGAAAGTAGCTGGCATCTCACTCTCTTTGAATCTTCTTTATCATGCTAAGAGGAGCAGGAAAAAGCAAAAAATTTCAGACTTGCACCTTGCAATGCGGAGAAATTACTGTTTGTGCATTTACAATATTCATTGATTTTTGCCATTGAAAAACATCATGTTATTCATATACCAGAAATGTTTGAAGCTACTGACTGAATGAAAGGAGCTGGCATCTCACTCTCTTTGAATCTTCTTTATCATGCTAAGAGGAGCAGGAAAAAGCAAAAAATTTCAGAATTGCACCTTGCAATGCGGAGAAATTACTGTTTGTGCATTTACAATATTCATTGATTTTTGCCATTGAAAAACGTCCAGAAATGATTGAAGCTACTGACTGAATGAAAGGAGCTGGCATCTCACTCTCTTTGAATCCTCTTTATCATGCTAAGAGGAGCAGGAAAAAGCAAAAAATTTCAGAATTGCACCTTGCAATGCGGAGAAATTACTGTTTGTGCATTTACAATATTCATTGATTTTTGCCATTGAAAAACGTCCAGAAATGATTGAAGCTACTGACTGAATGAAAGGAGCTGGCATCTCACTCTCTTTGAATCTTCTTTATCATGCTAAGAGGAGCAGGAAAAAGCAAAAAATTTCAGAATTGCACCTTGCAATGCGGAGAAATTACTGTTTGTGCATTTACAATATTCATTGATTTTTGCCATTGAAAAACATCATGTTATTCATATACCAGAAATGTTTGAAGCTACTGACTGAATGAAAGGAGCTGACATCTCACTCTCTTTGAATCTTCTTTATCATGCTAAGAGGAGCAGGAAAAAGCAAAAAATTTCAGAATTGCACCTTGCAATGCGGAGAAATTACTGTTTGTGCATTTACAATATTCATTGATTTTTGCCATTGAAAAACGTCCAGAAATGATTGAAGCTACTGACTGAATGAAAGGAGCTGGCATCTCACTCTCTTTGAATCTTCTTTATCATGCTAAGAGGAGCAGGAAAAAGCAAAAAATTTCAGAATTGCACCTTGCAATGCGGAGAAATTACTGTTTGTGCATTTACAATATTCATTGATTTTTGCCATTGAAAAACATCATGTTATTCATATACCAGAAATGTTTGAAGCTACTGACTGAATGAAAGGAGCTGGCATCTCACTCTCTTTGAATCTTCTTTATCATGCTAAGAGGAGCAGGAAAAAGCAAAAAATTTCAGAATTGCACCTTGCAATGTGGAGAAATTACTGTTTGTGCATTTACAATATTCATTGATTTTTACCATTGAAAAACGTCCAGAAATGATTGAAGCTACTGACTGAATGAAAGTAGCTGGCATCTCACTCTCTTTGAATCTTCTTTATCATGCTAAGAGGAGCAGGAAAAAGCAAAAAATTTCAGACTTGCACCTTGCAATGCGGAGAAATTACTGTTTGTGCATTTACAATATTCATTGATTTTTGCCATTGAAAAACATCATGTTATTCATATACCAGAAATGTTTGAAGCTACTGACTGAATGAAAGGAGCTGGCATCTCACTCTCTTTGAATCTTCTTTATCATGCTAAGAGGAGCAGGAAAAAGCAAAAAATTTCAGAATTGCACCTTGCAATGTGGAGAAATTACTGTTTGTGCATTTACAATATTCATTGATTTTTACCATTGAAAAACGTCCAGAAATGATTGAAGCTACTGACTGAATGAAAGTAGCTGGCATCTCACTCTCTTTGAATCTTCTTTATCATGCTAAGAGGAGCAGGAAAAAGCAAAAAATTTCAGACTTGCACCTTGCAATGCGGAGAAATTACTGTTTGTGCATTTACAATATTCATTGATTTTTGCCATTGAAAAACATCATGTTATTCATATACCAGAAATGTTTGAAGCTACTGACTGAATCAAAGGAGCTGGCATCTCACTCTCTTTGAATCTTCTTTATCATGCTAAGAGGAGCAGGAAAAAGCAAAAAATTTCAGAATTGCACCTTGCAATGCGGAGAAATTACTGTTTGTGCATTTACAATATTCATTGATTTTTGCCATTGAAAAACGTCCAGAAATGATTGAAGCTACTGACTGAATGAAAGGAGCTGGCATCTCACTCTCTTTGAATCTTCTTTATCATGCTAAGAGGAGCAGGAAAAAGCAAAAAATTTCAGAATTGCACCTTGCAATGCGGAGAAATTACTGTTTGTGCATTTACAATATTCATTGATTTTTGCCATTGAAAAACGTCCAGAAATGATTGAAGCTACTGACTGAATGAAAGGAGCTGGCATCTCACTCTCTTTGAATCTTCTTTATCATGCTAAGAGGAGCAGGAAAAAGCAAAAAATTTCAGAATTGCACCTTGCAATGCGGAGAAATTACTGTTTGTGCATTTACAATATTCATTGATTTTTGCCATTGAAAAACATGTTATTCATATACCAGAAATGTTTGAAGCTACTGACTGAATGAAAGGAGCTGGCACCTCACTCTCTTTGAATCTTCTTTATCATGCTAAGAGGAGCGGGAAAAAGCAAAAAATTTCAGAATTGCACCTTGCAATGCGGAGAAATTACTGTTTGTGCATTTACAATATTCATTGATTTTTGCCATTGAAAAACGTCCAGAAATGATTGAAGGTACTGACTGAATGAAAGGAGCTGGCATCTCACTCTCTTTGAATCTTCTTTATCATGCTAAGAGGAGCAGGAAAAAGCAAAAAATTTCAGAATTGCACCTTGCAATGCGGAGAAATTACTGTTTGTGCATTTACAATATTCATTGATTTTTGCCATTGAAAAACGTCCAGAAATGATTGAAGCTACTGACTGAATGAAAGGAGCTGGCATCTCACTCTCTTTGAATCTTCTTTATCATGCTAAGAGGAGCAGGAAAAAGCAAAAAATTTCAGAATTGCACCTTGCAATGCGGAGAAATTACTGTTTGTGCATTTACAATATTCATTGATTTTTGCCATTGAAAAACATCATGTTATTCATATACCAGAAATGTTTGAAGCTACTGACTGAATGAAAGGAGTTGGCATCTCACTCTCTTTGAATCTTCTTTATCATGCTAAGAGGAGCAGGAAAAAGCAAAAAATTTCAGAATTGCACCTTGCAATGTGGAGAAATTACTGTTTGTGCATTTACAATATTCATTGATTTTTACCATTGAAAAACGTCCAGAAATGATTGAAGCTACTGACTGAATGAAAGTAGCTGGCATCTCACTCTCTTTGAATCTTCTTTATCATGCTAAGAGGAGCAGGAAAAAGCAAAAAATTTCAGACTTGCACCTTGCAATGCGGAGAAATTACTGTTTGTGCATTTACAATATTCATTGATTTTTGCCATTGAAAAACATCATGTTATTCATATACCAGAAATGTTTGAAGCTACTGACTGAATGAAAGGAGCTGGCATCTCACTCTCTTTGAATCTTCTTTATCATGCTAAGAGGAGCAGGAAAAAGCAAAAAATTTCAGAATTGCACCTTGCAAAGTGGAGAAATTACTGTTTGTGCATTTACAATATTCATTGATTTTTACCATTGAAAAACGTCCAGAAATGATTGAAGCTACTGACTGAATGAAAGGAGCTGGCATCTCACTCTCTTTGAATCTTCTTTATCATGCTAATAGGAGCAGGAAAAAGCAAAAAATTTCAGAATTGCACCTTGCAATGCGGAGAAATTACTGTTTGTGCATTTACAATATTCATTGATTTTTGCCATGGAAAAACGTCCAGAAATGATTGAAGCTACTGACTGAATGAAAGGAGCTGGCATCTCACTCTCTTTGAATCTTCTTTATCATGCTAAGAGGAGCAGGAAAAAGCAAAAAATTTCAGAATTGCACCTTGCAATGCGGAGAAATTACTGTTTGTGCATTTACAATATTCATTGATTTTTGCCATTGAAAAACATCATGTTATTCATATACCAGAAATGATTGAAGCTACTGACTGAATGAAAGGAGCTGGCATCTCACTCTCTTTGAATCTTCTTTATCATGCTAAGAGGAGCAGGAAAAAGCAAAAAATTTCAGAATTGCACCTTGCAATGCGGAGAAATTACTGTTTGTGCATTTACAATATTCATTGATTTTTGCCATTGAAAAACGTCCAGAAATGATTGAAGCTACTGACTGAATGAAAGGAGCTGGCATCTCACTCTCTTTGAATCTTCTTTATCATGCTAAGAGGAGCAGGAAAAAGCAAAAAATTTCAGAATTGCACCTTGCAATGCGGAGAAATTACTGTTTGTGCATTTACAATATTCATTGATTTTTGCGATTGAAAAACATCATGTTATTAATATACCAGAAATGATTGAAGCTACAGACTGAATGAAAGGAGCTGGCATCTCACTCTCTTTGAATCTTCTTTATCATGCTAAGAGGAGCAGGAAAAAGTAAAAAATTTCAGAATTGCACCTTGCAATGCGGAGAAATTACTGTTTGTGCATTTACAATATTCAATGATTTTTGCCATTGAAAAACGTCCAGAAATGATTGAAGCTACTGACTGAATGAAAGGAGCTGGCATCTCACTCTCTTTGAATCTTGTTTATCATGCTAAGAGGAGCAGGAAAAAGCAAAAAATTTCAGAATTGCACCTTGCAATGCGGAGAAATTACTGTTTGTGCATTTACAATATTCATTGATTTTTGCCATTGAAAAACGTCCAGAAATGATTGAAGCTACTGACTGAATGAAAGGAGCTGGCATCTCACTCTCTTTGAATCTTCTTTATCATGCTAAGAGGAGCAGGAAAAAGCAAAAAATTTCAGAATTGCACCTTGCAATGCGGAGAAATTACTGTTTGTGCATTTACAATATTCATTGATTTTTGCTATTGAAAAACATCATGTTATTCATATACCAGAAATGATTGAAGCTACTGACTGAATGAAAGGAGCTGGCATCTCACTCTCTTTGAATCTTCTTTATCATGCTAAGAGGAGCAGGAAAAAGCAAAAAATTTCAGAATTGCACCTTGCAATGCGGAGAAATTACAGTTTGTGCATTTACAATATTCATTGATTTTTGCCATTGAAAAACGTCCAGAAATGATTGAAGCTACTGACTGAATGAAAGGAGCTGGCATCTCACTCTCTTTGAATCTTCTTTATCATGCTAAGAGGAGCAGGAAAAAGCAAAAAATTTCAGAATTGCACCTTGCAATGCGGAGAAATTACTGTTTGTGCATTTACAATATTCATTGATTTTTGCCATTGAAAAACGTCCAGAAATGATTGAAGGTACTGACTGAATGAAAGGAGCTGGCATCTCACTCTCTTTGAATATTCTTTATCATGCTAAGAGGAGCAGGAAAAAGCAAAAAATTTCAGAATTGCACCTTGCAATGCGGAGAAATTACTGTTTGTGCATTTACAATATTCATTGATTTTTGCCATTGAAAAACGTCCAGAAATGATTGAAGCTACTGACTGAATGAAAGGAGCTGGCATCTCACTCTCTTTGAATCTTCTTTATCATGCTAAGAGGAGCAGGAAAAAGCAAAAAATTTCAGAATTGCACCTTGCAATGCGGAGAAATTACTGTTTGTGCATTTACAATATTCATTGATTTTTGCCATTGAAAAATGTCCAGAAATGATTGAAGCTACTGACTGAATGAAAGGAGCTGGCATCTCACTCTCTTTGAATCTTCTTTATCATGCTAAGAGGAGCAGGAAAAAGCAAAAAATTTCAGAATTGCGCCTTGCAATGCGGAGAAATTAATGTTTGTGCATTTTACAAAATTCATTGATTTTTGCCATTGAAAAACATCATGTTATTCATATACCAGAAATGATTGAAGCTACTGACTGAAGGAAAGGAGCTGGCATCTCACTCTCTTTGAATCTTCTTTATCATGCTAAGAGGAGCAGGAAAAAGCAAAAAATTTCAGAATTGCACCTTGCAATGCGGAGAAATTACTGTTTGTGCATTTACCATATTCATTGATTTTTGCCATTGAAAAACATCCAGAAATGATTGAAGCTACTGACTGAATGAAAGGAGCTGGCATCTCACTCTCTTTGAATCTTCTTTATCATGCTAAGAGGAGCAGGAAAAAGCAAAAAATTTCAGAATTGCACCTTGCAATGCGGAGAAATTACTGTTTGTGCATTTACAATATTCATTGATTTTTGCGATTGAAAAACATCATGTTATTCATATACCAGAAATGATTGAAGCTACTGAGTGAATGAAAGGAGCTGGCATCTCACTCTCTTTGAATCTTCTTTATCATGCTAAGAGGAGCAGGAAAAAGTAAAAAATTTCAGAATTGCACCTTGCAATGCGGAGAAATTACTGTTTGTGCATTTACAATATTCAATGATTTTTGCCATTGAAAAACATCCAGAAATGATTGAAGCTACTGACTGAATGAAAGGAGCTGACATCTCACTCTCTTTGAATCTTGTTTATCATGCTAAGAGGAGCAGGAAAAAGCAAAAAATTTCAGAATTGCACCTTGCAATGCGGAGAAATTACTGTTTGTGCATTTACAATATTCATTGATTTTTGCCATTGAAAAACGTCCAGAAATGATTGAAGCTACTGACTGAATGAAAGGAGCTGGCATCTCACTCTCTTTGAATCTTCTTTATCATGCTAAGAGGAGCAGGAAAAAACAAAAAATTTCAGAATTGCACCTTGCAATGCGGAGAAATTACTGTTTGTGCATTTACAATATTCATTGATTTTTGCCATTGAAAAACGTCCAGAAATGTTTGAAACTACTGACTGAATGAAAGGAGCTGGCATCTCACTCTCTTTGAATCTTCTTTATCATGCTAAGAGGAGCAGGAAAAAGCAAAAAATTTCAGAATTGCACCTTGCAATGCGGAGAAATTACTGTTTGTGCATTTACAATATTCATTGATTTTTGCCATTGAAAAACATGTTATTCATATACCAGAAATGTTTGAAGCTCCTGACTGAATGAAAGGAGCTGGCACCTCACTCTCTTTGAATCTTCTTTATCATGCTAAGAGGAGCAGGAAAAAGGAAAAATTTCAGAATTGCACCTTGCAATGCGGAGAAATTACTGTTTGTGCATTTACAATATTCATTGATTTTTGCCATTGAAAAACGTCCAGAAATGATTGAAGCTACTGACTGAATGAAAGGAGCTGTCATCTCACTCTCTTTGAATCTTCTTTATCATGCTAAGAGGAGCAGGAAAAAGCAAAAAATTTCAGAATTGCACCTTGCAATGCGGAGAAATTACTGTTTGTGCATTTACAATATTCATTGATTTTTGCCATTGAAAAATGTCCAGAAATGATTGAAGCTACTGACTGAATGAAAGGAGCTGGCATCTCACTCTCTTTGAATCTTCTTTATCATGCTAAGAGGAGCAGGAAAAAGCAAAAAATTTCAGAATTGCACCTTGCAATGCGGAGAAATTACTGTTTGTGCATTTACAAAATTCATTGATTTTTGCCATTGAAAAACATCATGTTATTCATATGCCAGAAATGATTGACGCTACTGACTGAAGGAAAGGAGCTGGCATCTCACTCTCTTTGAATCTTCTTTATCATGCTAAGAGGAGCAGGAAAAAGCAAAAAATTTCAGAATTGCACCTTGCAATGCGGAGAAATTACTGTTTGTGCATTTACAATATTCATTGATTTTTGCCATTGAAAAACGTCCAGAAATGATTGAAGCTACTGACTGAATGAAAGGAGCTGGCATCTCACTCTCTTTGAATCTTCTTTATCATGCTAAGAGGAGCAGGAAAAAGCAAAAAATTTCAGAATTGCACCTTGCAATGCGGAGAAATTACTGTTTGTGCATTTACAATATTCATTGATTTTTGCCATTGAAAAACGTCCAGAAATGATTGAAGCTACTGACTGAATGAAAGGAGCTGGCATTTCACTCTCTTTGAATCTTCTTTATCATGCTAAGAGGAGCAGGAAAAAGCAAAAAATTTCAGAATTGCACCTTGCCATGCGGAGAAATTACTGTTTGTGCATTTACAATATTCATTGATTTTTGCCATTGAAAAATGTCCAGAAATGATTGAAGCTACTGACTGAACGAAAGGAGCTGGCATCTCACTCTCTTTGAATCTTCTTTATCATGCTAAGAGGAGCAGGAAAAAGCAAAAAAATTCAGAATTGCGCTTTGCAATGCGGAGAAATTACTGTTTGTGCATTTACAAAATTCATTGATTTTTGCCATTGAAAAACATCATGTTATTCATATACCAGAAATGATTGAAGCTACTGACTGAAGGAAAGGAGCTGGCATCTCACTCTCTTTGAATCTTCTTTATCATGCTAAGAGGAGCAGGAAAAAGCAAAAAATTTCAGAATTGCACCTTGCAATGCGGAGAAATTACTGTTTGTGCATTTCCAATATTCATTGATTTTTGCCATTGAAAAACATCCAGAAATGATTGAAGCTACTGACTGAATGAAAGGAGCTGGCATCTCACTCTCTTTGAATCTTCTTTATCATGCTAAGCGGAGCAGGAAAAAGCAAAAAATTTCAGAATTGCACCTTGCAATGCGGAGAAATTACTGTTTGTGCATTTACAATATTCATTGATTTTTGCGATTGAAAAACATCATGTTATTCATATACCAGAAATGATTGAAGCTACTGACTGAATGAAAGGAGCTGGCATCTCACTCTCTTTGAATCTTCTTTATCATGCTAAGAGGAGCAGGAAAAAGTAAAAAATTTCAGAATTGCACCTTGCAATGCGGAGAAATTACTGTTTGTGCATTTACAATATTCATTGATTTTTGCCATTGAAAAACGTCCAGAAATGATTGAAGCTACTGACTGAATGAAAGGAGCTGGCATCTCACTCTCTTTGAATCTTCTTTATCATGCTAAGAGGAGCAGGAAAAAGCAAAAAATTTCAGAATTGCACCTTGCAATGCGGAGAAATTACTGTTTGTGCATTTACAATATTCATTGATTTTTGCCATTGAAAAACGTCCAGAAATGATTGAAGCTACTGACTGAATGAAAGGAGCTGGCATCTCACTCTCTTTGAATCTTCTTTATCATGCTAAGAGGAGCAGGAAAAAGCAAAAAATTTCAGAATTGCACCTTGCAATGCGGAGAAATTACTGTTTGTGCATTTACAATATTCATTGATTTTTGCCATTGAAAAACGTCCAGAAATGATTGAAGCTACTGACTGAATGAAAGGAGCTGGCATCTCACTCTCTTTGAATCTTCTTTATCATGCTAAGAGGAGCAGGAAAAAGCAAAAAATTTCAGAATTGCACCTTGCAATGCGGAGAAATTACTGTTTGTGCATTTACAATATTCATTGATTTTTGCCATTGAAAAACATCATGTTATTCATATACCAGAAATGATTGAAGCTACTGACTGAATGAAAGGAGCTGGCATCTCACTCTCTTTGAATCTTCTTTATCATGCTAAGAGGAGCAGGAAAAAGTAAAAAATTTCAGAATTGCACCTTGCAATGCGGAGAAATTACTGTTTGTGCATTTATAATATTCAATGATTTTTGCCATTGAAAAACGTCCAGAAATGATTGAAGCTACTGACTGAACGAAAGGAGCTGGCATCTCACTCTCTTTGAATCTTCTTTATCATGCTAAGAGGAGCAGGAAAAAGCAAAAAATTTCAGAATTGCACCTTGCAATGCGGAGAAATTACTGTTTGTGCATTTACAATATTCATTGATTTTTGCCATTGAAAAACATCATGTTATTCATATACCAGAAATGTTTGAAGCTACTGACTGAATGAAAGGAGCTGGCATCTCACTCTCTTTGAATCTTCTTTATCATGCTAAGAGGAGCAGGAAAAAGCAAAAAATTTCAGAATTGCACCTTGCAATGCGGAGAAATTACTGTTTGTGAATTTACAATATTCATTGATTTTTGCCATTGAAAAACGTCCAGAAATGATTGAAGCTACTGACTGAATGAAAGGAGCTGGCATCTCACTCTCTTTGAATCTTCTTTATCATGCTAAGAGGAGCAGGAAAAAGCAAAAAATTTCAGAATTGCACCTTGCAATGCGGAGAAATTACTGTTTGTGCATTTACAATATTCATTGATTTTTGCCATTGAAAAACATCCAGAAATGATTGAAGCTACTGACTGAATGAAAGGAACTGGCATCTCACTCTCTTTGAATCTTGTTTATCATGCTAAGAGGAGCAGGAAAAAGCAAAAAATTTCAGAATTGCACCTTGCAATGCGGAGAAATTACAGTTTGTGCATTTACAATATTCATTGATTTTTGCCATTGAAAAACGTCCAGAAATGATTGAAGCTACTGACTGAATGAAAGGAGCTGGCATCTCACTCTCTTTGAATCTTCTTTATCATGCTAAGAGGAGCAGGAAAAAGCAAAAAATTTCAGAATTGCACCTTGCAATGCGGAGAAATTACTGTTTGTGCATTTACAATATTCATTGATTTTTGCCATTGAAAAACATCATGTTATTCATATACCAGAAATGATTGAAGCTACTGACTGAATGAAAGGAGCTGGCATCTCACTCTCTTTGAATATTCTTTATCATGCTAAGAGGAGCAGGAAAAAGTAAAAAATTTCAGAATTGCACCTTGCAATGCGGAGAAATTACTGTTTGTGCATTTATAATATTCAATGATTTTTGCCATTGAAAAACGTCCAGAAATGATTGAAGCTACTGACTGAACGAAAGGAGCTGGCATCTCACTCTCTTTGAATCTTCTTTATCATGCTAAGAGGAGCAGGAAAAAGCAAAAAATTTCAGAATTGCACCTTGCAATGCGGAGAAATTACTGTTTGTGCATTTACAATATTCATTGATTTTTGCCATTGAAAAACATCCAGAAATGATTGAAGCTACTGACTGAATGAAAGGAGCTGGCATCTCACTCTCTTTGAATCTTCTTTATCATGCTAAGAGGAGCAGGAAAAAGCAAAAAATTTCAGAATTGCACCTTGCAATGCGGAGAAATTACTGTTTGTGCATTTACAATATTCATTGATTTTTGCCATTGAAAAACATCATGTTATTCATATACCAGAAATGTTTGAAGCTACTGACTGAATGAAAGGAGCTGACATCTCACTCTCTTTGAATCTTCTTTATCATGCTAAGAGGAGCAGGAAAAAGCAAAAAATTTCAGAATTGCACCTTGCAATGCGGAGAAATTACTGTTTGTGCATTTACAATATTCATTGATTTTTGCCATTGAAAAACATCCAGAAATGATTGAAGCTACTGACTGAATGAAAGGAGCTGGCATCTCACTCTCTTTGAATCTTCTTTATCATGCTAAGAGGAGCAGGAAAAAGCAAAAAATTTCAGAATTGCACCTTGCAATGCGGAGAAATTACTGTTTGTGCATTTACAATATTCATTGATTTTTGCCATTGAAAAACATCATGTTATTCATATACCAGAAATGTTTGAAGCTACTGACTGAATGAAAGGAGCTGGCATCTCACTCTCTTTGAATCTTCTTTATCATGCTAAGAGGAGCAGGAAAAAGCAAAAAATTTCAGAATTGCACCTTGCAATGCGGAGAAATTACTGTTTGTGCATTTACAATATTCATTGATTTTTGCCATTGAAAAACATCATGTTATTCATATACCAGAAATGTTTGAAGCTACTGACTGAATGAAAGGAGCTGGCATCTCACTCTCTTTGAATCTTCTTTATCATGCTAAGAGGAGCAGGAAAAAGCAAAAAATTTCAGAATTGCACCTTGCAATGTGGAGAAATTACTGTTTGTGCATTTACAATATTCATTGATTTTTACCATTGAAAAACGTCCAGAAATGATTGAAGATACTGACTGAATGAAAGTAACTGGCATCTCACTCTCTTTGAATCTTCTTTATCATGCTAAGAGGAGCAGGAAAAAGCAAAAAATTTCAGACTTGCACCTTGCAATGCGGAGAAATTACTGTTTGTGCATTTACAATATTCATTGATTTTTGCCATTGAAAAACATCATGTTATTCATATACCAGAAATGTTTGAAGCTACTGACTGAATGAAAGGAGCTGGCATCTCACTCTCTTTGAATCTTCTTTATCATGCTAAGAGGAGCAGGAAAAAGCAAAAAATTTCAGAATTGCACCTTGCAATGCGGAGAAATTACTGTTTGTGCATTTACAATATTCATTGATTTTTGCCATTGAAAAACGTCCAGAAATGATTGAAGCTACTGACTGAATGAAAGGAGCTGGCATCTCACTCTCTTTGAATCTTCTTTATCATGCTAAGAGGAGCAGGAAAAATCAAAAAATTTCAGAATTGCACCTTGCAATGCGGAGAAATTACTGTTTGTGCATTTACAATATTCATTGATTTTTGCCATTGAAAAACATGTTATTCATATACCAGAAATGTTTGAAGCTACTGACTGAATGAAAGGAGCTGGCACATCACTCTCTTTGTATCTTCTTTATCATGCTAATAGGAGCGGGAAAAAGCAAAAAATTTCAGAATTGCACCTTGCAATGCGGAGAAATTACTGTTTGTGCATTTACAATATTCATTGATTTTTGCCACTGAAAAACGTCCAGAAATGATTGAAGCTACTGACTGAATGAAAGGAGCTGGCATCTCACTCTCTTTGAATCTTCTTTATCATACTAAGAGGAGCAGGAAAAAGCAAAAAATTTCAGAATTGCACCTTGCAATGCGGAGAAATTACAGTTTGTGCATTTACAATATTCATTGATTTTTGCCATTGAAAAACATCCAGAAATGAATGAAGCTACTGACTGAATGAAAGGAGCTGGCATGTCACTCTCTTTGAATCTTCTTTATCATGCTAAGAGGAGCAGGAAAAAGCAAAAAATTTCAGAATTGCACCTTGCAATGCGGAGAAATTACTGTTTGTGCATTTACAATATTCATTGATTTTTGCCATTGAAAAACATCATGTTATTCATATACCAGAAATGTTTGAAGCTACTGACTGAATGAAAGGAGCTGGCATCTCACTCTCTTTGAATCTTCTTTATCATGCTAAGAGGAGCAGGAAAAAGCAAAAAATTTCAGAATTGCACCTTGCAATGTGGAGAAATTACTGTTTGTGCATTTACAATATTCATTGATTTTTGCCATTGAAAAACGTCCAGAAATGATTGAAGGTACTGACTGAATGAAAGGAGCTGGCATCTCACTCTCTTTGAATCTTCTTTATCATGCTAAGAGGAGCAGGAAAAAGCAAAAAATTTCAGAATTGCACCTTGCAATGCGGAGAAATTACTGTTTGTGCATTTACAATATTCATTGATTTTTGCCATTGAAAAACGTCCAGAAATGATTGAAGCTACTGACTGAATGAAAGGAGCTGGCATCTCACTCTCTTTGAATCTTCTTTATCATGCTAAGAGGAGCAGGAAAAAGCAAAAAATTTCAGAATTGCACCTTGCAATGCGGAGAAATTACTGTTTGTGCATTTACAATATTCATTGATTTTTGCCATTGAAAAACATCATGTTATTCATATACCAGAAATGTTTGAAGCTACTGACTGAATGAAAGGAGTTGGCATCTCACTCTCTTTGAATCTTCTTTATCATGCTAAGAGGAGCAGGAAAAAGCAAAAAATTTCAGAATTGCACCTTGCAATGCGGAGAAATTACTGTTTGTGCATTTACAATATTCATTGATTTTTGCCATTGAAAAACATCATGTTATTCATATACCAGAAATGTTTGAAGCTACTGACTGAATGAAAGGAGCAGGCATCTCACTCTCTTTGAATCTTCTTTATCATGCTAAGAGGAGCAGGAAAAAGCAAAAAATTTTAGAATTGCACATTGCAATGTGGAGAAATTACTGTTTGTGCATTTACAATATTCATTGATTTTTACCATTGAAAAACGTCCAGAAATGATTGAAGCTACTGACTGAATGAAAGTAGCTGGCATCTCACTCTCTTTGAATCTTCTTTATCATGCTAAGAGGAGCAGGAAAAAGCAAAAAATTTCAGACTTGCACCTTGCAATGCGGAGAAATTACTGTTTGTGCATTTACAATATTCATTGATTTTTGCCATTGAAAAACATCATGTTATTCATATACCAGAAATGTTTGAAGCTACTGACTGAATGAAAGGAGCTGGCATCTCACTCTCTTTGAATCTTCTTTATCATGCTAAGAGGAGCAGGAAAAAGCAAAAAATTTCAGAATTGCACCTTGCAATGCGGAGAAATTACTGTTTGTGCATTTACAATATTCATTGATTTTTGCCATTGAAAAACGTCCAGAAATGATTGAAGCTACTGACTGAATGAAAGGAGCTGGCATCTCACTCTCTTTGAATCCTCTTTATCATGCTAAGAGGAGCAGGAAAAAGCAAAAAATTTCAGAATTGCACCTTGCAATGCGGAGAAATTACTGTTTGTGCATTTACAATATTCATTGATTTTTGCCATTGAAAAACGTCCAGAAATGATTGAAGCTACTGACTGAATGAAAGGAGCTGGCATCTCACTCTCTTTGAATCTTCTTTATCATGCTAAGAGGAGCAGGAAAAAGCAAAAAATTTCAGAATTGCACCTTGCAATGCGGAGAAATTACTGTTTGTGCATTTACAATATTCATTGATTTTTGTCATTGAAAAACATCATGTTATTCATATACCAGAAATGTTTGAAGCTACTGACTGAATGAAAGGAGCTGACATCTCACTCTCTTTGAATCTTCTTTATCATGCTAAGAGGAGCAGGAAAAAGCAAAAAATTTCAGAATTGCACCTTGCAATGCGGAGAAATTACTGTTTGTGCATTTACAATATTCATTGATTTTTGCCATTGAAAAACGTCCAGAAATGATTGAAGCTACTGACTGAATGAAAGGAGCTGGCATCTCACTCTCTTTGAATCTTCTTTATCATGCTAAGAGGAGCAGGAAAAAGCAAAAAATTTCAGAATTGCACCTTGCAATGCGGAGAAATTACTGTTTGTGCATTTACAATATTCATTGATTTTTGCCATTGAAAAACATCATGTTATTCATATACCAGAAATGTTTGAAGCTACTGACTGAATGAAAGGAGCTGGCATCTCACTCTCTTTGAATCTTCTTTATCATGCTAAGAGGAGCAGGAAAAAGCAAAAAATTTCAGAATTGCACCTTGCAATGTGGAGAAATTACTGTTTGTGCATTTACAATATTCATTGATTTTTACCATTGAAAAACGTCCAGAAATGATTGAAGCTACTGACTGAATGAAAGTAGCTGGCATCTCACTCTCTTTGAATCTTCTTTATCATGCTAAGAGGAGCAGGAAAAAGCAAAAAATTTCAGACTTGCACCTTGCAATGCGGAGAAATTACTGTTTGTGCATTTACAATATTCATTGATTTTTGCCATTGAAAAACATCATGTTATTCATATACCAGAAATGTTTGAAGCTACTGACTGAATGAAAGGAGCTGGCATCTCACTCTCTTTGAATCTTCTTTATCATGCTAAGAGGAGCAGGAAAAAGCAAAAAATTTCAGAATTGCACCTTGCAATGTGGAGAAATTACTGTTTGTGCATTTACAATATTCATTGATTTTTACCATTGAAAAACGTCCAGAAATGATTGAAGCTACTGACTGAATGAAAGTAGCTGGCATCTCACTCTCTTTGAATCTTCTTTATCATGCTAAGAGGAGCAGGAAAAAGCAAAAAATTTCAGACTTGCACCTTGCAATGCGGAGAAATTACTGTTTGTGCATTTACAATATTCATTGATTTTTGCCATTGAAAAACATCATGTTATTCATATACCAGAAATGTTTGAAGCTACTGACTGAATCAAAGGAGCTGGCATCTCACTCTCTTTGAATCTTCTTTATCATGCTAAGAGGAGCAGGAAAAAGCAAAAAATTTCAGAATTGCACCTTGCAATGCGGAGAAATTACTGTTTGTGCATTTACAATATTCATTGATTTTTGCCATTGAAAAACGTCCAGAAATGATTGAAGCTACTGACTGAATGAAAGGAGCTGGCATCTCACTCTCTTTGAATCTTCTTTATCATGCTAAGAGGAGCAGGAAAAAGCAAAAAATTTCAGAATTGCACCTTGCAATGCGGAGAAATTACTGTTTGTGCATTTACAATATTCATTGATTTTTGCCATTGAAAAACGTCCAGAAATGATTGAAGCTACTGACTGAATGAAAGGAGCTGGCATCTCACTCTCTTTGAATCTTCTTTATCATGCTAAGAGGAGCAGGAAAAAGCAAAAAATTTCAGAATTGCACCTTGCAATGCGGAGAAATTACTGTTTGTGCATTTACAATATTCATTGATTTTTGCCATTGAAAAACATGTTATTCATATACCAGAAATGTTTGAAGCTACTGACTGAATGAAAGGAGCTGGCACCTCACTCTCTTTGAATCTTCTTTATCATGCTAAGAGGAGCGGGAAAAAGTAAAAAATTTCAGAATTGCACCTTGCAATGCGGAGAAATTACTGTTTGTGCATTTACAATATTCATTGATTTTTGCCATTGAAAAACGTCCAGAAATGATTGAAGCTACTGACTGAATGAAAGGAGCTGGCATCTCACTCTCTTTGAATCTTCTTTATCATGCTAAGAGGAGCAGGAAAAAGCAAAAAATTTCAGAATTGCACCTTGCAATGCGGAGAAATTACTGTTTGTGCATTTACAATATTCATTGATTTTTGCCATTGAAAAACATCATGTTATTCATATACCAGAAATGTTTGAAGCTACTGACTGAATGAAAGGAGCTGACATCTCACTCTCTTTGAATCTTCTTTATCATGCTAAGAGGAGCAGGAAAAAGCAAAAAATTTCAGAATTGCACCTTGCAATGCGGAGAAATTACTGTTTGTGCATTTACAATATTCATTGATTTTTGCCATTGAAAAACGTCCAGAAATGATTGAAGCTACTGACTGAATGAAAGGAGCTGGCATCTCACTCTCTTTGAATCTTCTTTATCATGCTAAGAGGAGCAGGAAAAAGCAAAAAATTTCAGAATTGCACCTTGCAATGCGGAGAAATTACTGTTTGTGCATTTACAATATTCATTGATTTTTGCCATTGAAAAACATCATGTTATTCATATACCAGAAATGTTTGAAGCTACTGACTGAATGAAAGGAGCTGGCATCTCACTCTCTTTGAATCTTCTTTATCATGCTAAGAGGAGCAGGAAAAAGCAAAAAATTTCAGAATTGCACCTTGCAATGTGGAGAAATTACTGTTTGTGCATTTACAATATTCATTGATTTTTGCCATTGAAAAACATCATGTTATTCATATACCAGAAATGTTTGAAGCTACTGACTGAATGAAAGGAGCTGACATCTCACTCTCTTTGAATCTTCTTTATCATGCTAAGAGGAGCAGGAAAAAGCAAAAAATTTCAGAATTGCACCTTGCAATGCGGAGAAATTACTGTTTGTGCATTTACAATATTCATTGATTTTTGCCATTGAAAAACGTCAAGAAATGATTGAAGCTACTAACTGAATGAAAGGAGCTGGCATCTCACTCTCTTTGAATCTTCTTTATCATGCTAAGAGGAGCAGGAAAAAGCAAAAAATTTCAGAATTGCACCTTGCAATGCGGAGAAATTACTGTTTGTGCATTTACAATATTCATTGATTTTTGCCATTGAAAAACATCATGTTATTCATATACCAGAAATGTTTGAAGCTACTGACTGAATGAAAGGAGCTGGCATCTCACTCTCTTTGAATCTTCTTTATCATGCTAAGAGGAGCAGGAAAAAGCAAAAAATTTCAGAATTGCACCTTGCAATGTGGAGAAATTACTGTTTGTGCATTTACAATATTCATTGATTTTTGCCATTGAAAAACATCATGTTATTCATATACCAGAAATGTTTGAAGCTACTGACTGAATGAAAGGAGCTGGCATCTCACTCTCTTTGAATCTTCTTTATCATGCTAAGAGGAGCAGGAAAAAGCAAAAAATTTCAGAATTGCACCTTGCAATGTGGAGAAATTACTGTTTGTGCATTTACAATATTCATTGATTTTTACCATTGAAAAACGTCCAGAAATGATTGAAGCTACTGACTGAATGAAAGTAGCTGGCATCTCACTCTCTTTGAATCTTCTTTATCATGCTAAGAGGAGCAGGAAAAAGCAAAAAATTTCAGACTTGCACCTTGCAATGCGGAGAAATTACTGTTTGTGCATTTACAATATTCATTGATTTTTGCCATTGAAAAACATCATGTTATTCATATACCAGAAATGTTTGAAGCTACTGACTGAATGAAAGGAGCTGGCATCTCACTCTCTTTGAATCTTCTTTATCATGCTAAGAGGAGCAGGAAAAAGCAAAAAAATTCAGAATTGCACCTTGCAATGTGGAGAAATTACTGTTTGTGCATTTACAATATTCATTGATTTTTACCATTGAAAAACGTCCAGAAATGATTGAAGCTACTGACTGAATGAAAGTAGCTGGCATCTCACTCTCTTTGAATCTTCTTTATCATGCTAAGAGGAGCAGGAAAAAGCAAAAAATTTCAGACTTGCACCTTGCAATGCGGAGAAATTACTGTTTGTGCATTTACAATATTCATTGATTTTTGCCATTGAAAAACATCATGTTATTCATATACCAGAAATGTTTGAAGCTACTGACTGAATCAAAGGAGCTGGCATCTCACTCTCTTTGAATCTTCTTTATCATGCTAAGAGGAGCAGGAAAAAGCAAAAAAATTCAGAATTGCACCTTGCAATGCGGAGAAATTACTGTTTGTGCATTTACAATATTCATTGATTTTTGCCATTGAAAAACGTCCAGAAATGATTGAAGCTACTGACTGAATGAAAGGAGCTGGCATCTCACTCTCTTTGAATCTTCTTTATCATGCTAAGAGGAGCAGGAAAAAGCAAAAAATTTCAGAATTGCACCTTGCAATGCGGAGAAATTACTGTTTGTGCATATACAATATTCATTGATTTTTGCCATTGAAAAACGTCCAGAAATGATTGAAGCTACTGATTGAATGAAAGGAGCTGGCATCTCACTCTCTTTGAATCTTCTTTATCATGCTAAGAGGAGCAGGAAAAAGCAAAAAATTTCAGAATTGCACCTTGCAATGCGGAGAAATTACTGTTTGTGCATTTACAATATTCATTGATTTTTGCCATTGAAAAACATGTTATTCATATACCAGAAATGTTTGAAGCTACTGACTGAATGAAAGGAGCTGGCACCTCACTCTCTTTGAATCTTCTTTATCATGCTAAGAGGAGCGGGAAAAAGCAAAAAATTTCAGAATTGCACCTTGCAATGCGGAGAAATTACTGTTTGTGCATTTACAATATTCATTGATTTTTGCCATTGAAAAACGTCCAGAAATGATTGAAGGTACTGACTGAATGAAAGGAGCTGGCATCTCACTCTCTTTGAATCTTCTTTATCATGCTAAGAGGAGCAGGAAAAAGCAAAAAATTTCAGAATTGCACCTTGCAATGCGGAGAAATTACTGTTTGTGCATTTACAATATTCATTGATTTTTGCCATTGAAAAACGTCCAGAAATGATTGAAGCTACTGACTGAATGAAAGGAGCTGGCATCTCACTCTCTTTGAATCTTCTTTATCATGCTAAGAGGAGCAGGAAAAAGCAAAAAATTTCAGAATTGCACCTTGCAATGCGGAGAAATTACTGTTTGTGCATTTACAATATTCATTGATTTTTGCCATTGAAAAACATCATGTTATTCATATACCAGAAATGTTTGAAGCTACTGACTGAATGAAAGGAGTTGGCATCTCACTCTCTTTGAATCTTCTTTATCATGCTAAGAGGAGCAGGAAAAAGCAAAAAATTTCAGAATTGCACCTTGCAATGCGGAGAAATTACTGTTTGTGCATTTACAATATTCATTGATTTTTGCCATTGAAAAACATCATGTTATTCATATACCAGAAATGTTTGAAGCTACTGACTGAATGAAAGGAGCAGGCATCTCACTCTCTTTGAATCTTCTTTATCATGCTAAGAGGAGCAGGAAAAAGCAAAAAATTTTAGAATTGCACATTGCAATGTGGAGAAATTACTGTTTGTGCATTTACAATATTCATTGATTTTTACCATTGAAAAACGTCCAGAAATGATTGAAGCTACTGACTGAATGAAAGTAGCTGGCATCTCACTCTCTTTGAATCTTCTTTATCATGCTAAGAGGAGCAGGAAAAAGCAAAAAATTTCAGACTTGCACCTTGCAATGCGGAGAAATTACTGTTTGTGCATTTACAAAATTCATTGATTTTTGCCATTGAAAAACATCATGTTATTCATATACCAGAAATGTTTGAAGCTACTGACTGAATGAAAGGAGCTGGCATCTCACTCTCTTTGAATCTTCTTTATCATGCTAAGAGGAGCAGGAAAAAGCAAAAAATTTCAGAATTGCACCTTGCAATGCGGAGAAATTACTGTTTGTGCATTTACAATATTCATTGATTTTTGCCATTGAAAAACGTCCAGAAATGATTGAAGCTACTGACTGAATGAAAGGAGCTGGCATCTCACTCTCTTTGAATCCTCTTTATCATGCTAAGAGGAGCAGGAAAAAGCAAAAAATTTCAGAATTGCACCTTGCAATGCGGAGAAATTACTGTTTGTGCATTTACAATATTCATTGATTTTTGCCATTGAAAAACGTCCAGAAATGATTGAAGCTACTGACTGAATGAAAGGAGCTGGCATCTCACTCTCTTTGAATCTTCTTTATCATGCTAAGAGGAGCAGGAAAAAGCAAAAAATTTCAGAATTGCACCTTGCAATGCGGAGAAATTACTGTTTGTGCATTTACAATATTCATTGATTTTTGCCATTGAAAAATATCATGTTATTCATATACCAGAAATGTTTGAAGCTACTGACTGAATGAAAGGAGCTGACATCTCACTCTCTTTGAATCTTCTTTATCATGCTAAGAGGAGCAGGAAAAAGCAAAAAATTTCAGAATTGCACCTTGCAATGCGGAGAAATTACTGTTTGTGCATTTACAATATTCATTGATTTTTGCCATTGAAAAACGTCCAGAAATGATTGAAGCTACTGACTGAATGAAAGGAGCTGGCATCTCACTCTCTTTGAATCTTCTTTATCATGCTAAGAGGAGCAGGAAAAAGCAAAAAATTTCAGAATTGCACCTTGCAATGCGGAGAAATTACTGTTTGTGCATTTACAATATTCATTGATTTTTGCCATTGAAAAACATCATGTTATTCATATACCAGAAATGTTTGAAGCTACTGACTGAATGAAAGGAGCTGGCATCTCACTCTCTTTGAATCTTCTTTATCATGCTAAGAGGAGCAGGAAAAAGCAAAAAATTTCAGAATTGCACCTTGCAATGTGGAGAAATTACTGTTTGTGCATTTACAATATTCATTGATTTTTACCATTGAAAAACGTCCAGAAATGATTGAAGCTACTGACTGAATGAAAGTAGCTGGCATCTCACTCTCTTTGAATCTTCTTTATCATGCTAAGAGGAGCAGGAAAAAGCAAAAAATTTCAGACTTGCACCTTGCAATGCGGAGAAATTACTGTTTGTGCATTTACAATATTCATTGATTTTTGCCATTGAAAAACATCATGTTATTCATATACCAGAAATGTTTGAAGCTACTGACTGAATGAAAGGAGCTGGCATCTCACTCTCTTTGAATCTTCTTTATCATGCTAAGAGGAGCAGGAAAAAGCAAAAAATTTCAGAATTGCACCTTGCAATGTGGAGAAATTACTGTTTGTGCATTTACAATATTCATTGATTTTTACCATTGAAAAACGTCCAGAAATGATTGAAGCTACTGACTGAATGAAAGTAGCTGGCATCTCACTCTCTTTGAATCTTCTTTATCATGCTAAGAGGAGCAGGAAAAAGCAAAAAATTTCAGACTTGCACCTTGCAATGCGGAGAAATTACTGTTTGTGCATTTACAATATTCATTGATTTTTGCCATTGAAAAACATCATGTTATTCATATACCAGAAATGTTTGAAGCTACTGACTGAATCAAAGGAGCTGGCATCTCACTCTCTTTGAATCTTCTTTATCATGCTAAGAGGAGCAGGAAAAAGCAAAAAATTTCAGAATTGCACCTTGCAATGCGGAGAAATTACTGTTTGTGCATTTACAATATTCATTGATTTTTGCCATTGAAAAACGTCCAGAAATGATTGAAGCTACTGACTGAATGAAAGGAGCTGGCATCTCACTCTCTTTGAATCTTCTTTATCATGCTAAGAGGAGCAGGAAAAAGCAAAAAATTTCAGAATTGCACCTTGCAATGCGGAGAAATTACTGTTTGTGCATTTACAATATTCATTGATTTTTGCCATTGAAAAACGTCCAGAAATGATTGAAGCTACTGACTGAATGAAAGGAGCTGGCATCTCACTCTCTTTGAATCTTCTTTATCATGCTAAGAGGAGCAGGAAAAAGCAAAAAATTTCAGAATTGCACCTTGCAATGCGGAGAAATTACTGTTTGTGCATTTACAATATTCATTGATTTTTGCCATTGAAAAACATGTTATTCATATACCAGAAATGTTTGAAGCTACTGACTGAATGAAAGGAGCTGGCACCTCACTCTCTTTGAATCTTCTTTATCATGCTAAGAGGAGCGGGAAAAAGCAAAAAATTTCAGAATTGCACCTTGCAATGCGGAGAAATTACTGTTTGTGCATTTACAATATTCATTGATTTTTGCCATTGAAAAACGTCCAGAAATGATTGAAGGTACTGACTGAATGAAAGGAGCTGGCATCTCACTCTCTTTGAATCTTCTTTATCATGCTAAGAGGAGCAGGAAAAAGCAAAAAATTTCAGAATTGCACCTTGCAATGCGGAGAAATTACTGTTTGTGCATTTACAATATTCATTGATTTTTGCCATTGAAAAACGTCCAGAAATGATTGAAGCTACTGACTGAATGAAAGGAGCTGGCATCTCACTCTCTTTGAATCTTCTTTATCATGCTAAGAGGAGCAGGAAAAAGCAAAAAATTTCAGAATTGCACCTTGCAATGCGGAGAAATTACTGTTTGTGCATTTACAATATTCATTGATTTTTGCCATTGAAAAACATCATGTTATTCATATACCAGAAATGTTTGAAGCTACTGACTGAATGAAAGGAGTTGGCATCTCACTCTCTTTGAATCTTCTTTATCATGCTAAGAGGAGCAGGAAAAAGCAAAAAATTTCAGAATTGCACCTTGCAATGTGGAGAAATTACTGTTTGTGCATTTACAATATTCATTGATTTTTACCATTGAAAAACGTCCAGAAATGATTGAAGCTACTGACTGAATGAAAGTAGCTGGCATCTCACTCTCTTTGAATCTTCTTTATCATGCTAAGAGGAGCAGGAAAAAGCAAAAAATTTCAGACTTGCACCTTGCAATGCGGAGAAATTACTGTTTGTGCATTTACAATATTCATTGATTTTTGCCATTGAAAAACATCATGTTATTCATATACCAGAAATGTTTGAAGCTACTGACTGAATGAAAGGAGCTGGCATCTCACTCTCTTTGAATCTTCTTTATCATGCTAAGAGGAGCAGGAAAAAGCAAAAAATTTCAGAATTGCACCTTGCAAAGTGGAGAAATTACTGTTTGTGCATTTACAATATTCATTGATTTTTACCATTGAAAAACGTCCAGAAATGATTGAAGCTACTGACTGAATGAAAGGAGCTGGCATCTCACTCTCTTTGAATCTTCTTTATCATGCTAAGAGGAGCAGGAAAAAGCAAAAAATTTCAGAATTGCACCTTGCAATGCGGAGAAATTACTGTTTGTGCATTTACAATATTCATTGATTTTTGCCATGGAAAAACGTCCAGAAATGATTGAAGCTACTGACTGAATGAAAGGAGCTGGCATCTCACTCTCTTTGAATCTTCTTTATCATGCTAAGAGGAGCAGGAAAAAGCAAAAAATTTCAGAATTGCACCTTGCAATGCGGAGAAATTACTGTTTGTGCATTTACAATATTCATTGATTTTTGCCATTGAAAAACATCATGTTATTCATATACCAGAAATGATTGAAGCTACTGACTGAATGAAAGGAGCTGGCATCTCACTCTCTTTGAATCTTCTTTATCATGCTAAGAGGAGCAGGAAAAAGCAAAAAATTTCAGAATTGCACCTTGCAATGCGGAGAAATTACTGTTTGTGCATTTACAATATTCATTGATTTTTGCCATTGAAAAACGTCCAGAAATGATTGAAGCTACTGACTGAATGAAAGGAGCTGGCATCTCACTCTCTTTGAATCTTCTTTATCATGCTAAGAGGAGCAGGAAAAAGCAAAAAATTTCAGAATTGCACCTTGCAATGCGGAGAAATTACTGTTTGTGCATTTACAATATTCATTGATTTTTGCGATTGAAAAACATCATGTTATTAATATACCAGAAATGATTGAAGCTACAGACTGAATGAAAGGAGCTGGCATCTCACTCTCTTTGAATCTTCTTTATCATGCTAAGAGGAGCAGGAAAAAGTAAAAAATTTCAGAATTGCACCTTGCAATGCGGAGAAATTACTGTTTGTGCATTTACAATATTCAATGATTTTTGCCATTGAAAAACGTCCAGAAATGATTGAAGCTACTGACTGAATGAAAGGAGCTGGCATCTCACTCTCTTTGAATCTTGTTTATCATGCTAAGAGGAGCAGGAAAAAGCAAAAAATTTCAGAATTGCACCTTGCAATGCGGAGAAATTACTGTTTGTGCATTTACAATATTCATTGATTTTTGCCATTGAAAAACGTCCAGAAATGATTGAAGCTACTGACTGAATGAAAGGAGCTGGCATCTCACTCTCTTTGAATCTTCTTTATCATGCTAAGAGGAGCAGGAAAAAGCAAAAAATTTCAGAATTGCACCTTGCAATGCGGAGAAATTACTGTTTGTGCATTTACAATATTCATTGATTTTTGCTATTGAAAAACATCATGTTATTCATATACCAGAAATGATTGAAGCTACTGACTGAATGAAAGGAGCTGGCATCTCACTCTCTTTGAATCTTCTTTATCATGCTAAGAGGAGCAGGAAAAAGCAAAAAATTTCAGAATTGCACCTTGCAATGCGGAGAAATTACAGTTTGTGCATTTACAATATTCATTGATTTTTGCCATTGAAAAACGTCCAGAAATGATTGAAGCTACTGACTGAATGAAAGGAGCTGGCATCTCACTCTCTTTGAATCTTCTTTATCATGCTAAGAGGAGCAGGAAAAAGCAAAAAATTTCAGAATTGCACCTTGCAATGCGGAGAAATTACTGTTTGTGCATTTACAATATTCATTGATTTTTGCCATTGAAAAACGTCCAGAAATGATTGAAGGTACTGACTGAATGAAAGGAGCTGGCATCTCACTCTCTTTGAATATTCTTTATCATGCTAAGAGGAGCAGGAAAAAGCAAAAAATTTCAGAATTGCACCTTGCAATGCGGAGAAATTACTGTTTGTGCATTTACAATATTCATTGATTTTTGCCATTGAAAAACGTCCAGAAATGATTGAAGCTACTGACTGAATGAAAGGAGCTGGCATCTCACTCTCTTTGAATCTTCTTTATCATGCTAAGAGGAGCAGGAAAAAGCAAAAAATTTCAGAATTGCACCTTGCAATGCGGAGAAATTACTGTTTGTGCATTTACAATATTCATTGATTTTTGCCATTGAAAAATGTCCAGAAATGATTGAAGCTACTGACTGAATGAAAGGAGCTGGCATCTCACTCTCTTTGAATCTTCTTTATCATGCTAAGAGGAGCAGGAAAAAGCAAAAAATTTCAGAATTGCGCCTTGCAATGCGGAGAAATTAATGTTTGTGCATTTTACAAAATTCATTGATTTTTGCCATTGAAAAACATCATGTTATTCATATACCAGAAATGATTGAAGCTACTGACTGAAGGAAAGGAGCTGGCATCTCACTCTCTTTGAATCTTCTTTATCATGCTAAGAGGAGCAGGAAAAAGCAAAAAATTTCAGAATTGCACCTTGCAATGCGGAGAAATTACTGTTTGTGCATTTACAATATTCATTGATTTTTGCCATTGAAAAACATCCAGAAATGATTGAAGCTACTGACTGAATGAAAGGAGCTGGCATCTCACTCTCTTTGAATCTTCTTTATCATGCTAAGAGGAGCAGGAAAAAGCAAAAAATTTCAGAATTGCACCTTGCAATGCGGAGAAATTACTGTTTGTGCATTTACAATATTCATTGATTTTTGCGATTGAAAAACATCATGTTATTCATATACCAGAAATGATTGAAGCTACTGAGTGAATGAAAGGAGCTGGCATCTCACTCTCTTTGAATCTTCTTTATCATGCTAAGAGGAGCAGGAAAAAGTAAAAAATTTCAGAATTGCACCTTGCAATGCGGAGAAATTACTGTTTGTGCATTTACAATATTCAATGATTTTTGCCATTGAAAAACATCCAGAAATGATTGAAGCTACTGACTGAATGAAAGGAGCTGACATCTCACTCTCTTTGAATCTTGTTTATCATGCTAAGAGGAGCAGGAAAAAGCAAAAAATTTCAGAATTGCACCTTGCAATGCGGAGAAATTACTGTTTGTGCATTTACAATATTCATTGATTTTTGCCATTGAAAAACGTCCAGAAATGATTGAAGCTACTGACTGAATGAAAGGAGCTGGCATCTCACTCTCTTTGAATATTCTTTATCATGCTAAGAGGAGCAGGAAAAAACAAAAAATTTCAGAATTGCACCTTGCAATGCGGAGAAATTACTGTTTGTGCATTTACAATATTCATTGATTTTTGCCATTGAAAAACGTCCAGAAATGTTTGAAACTACTGACTGAATGAAAGGAGCTGGCATCTCACTCTCTTTGAATCTTCTTTATCATGCTAAGAGGAGCAGGAAAAAGCAAAAAATTTCAGAATTGCACCTTGCAATGCGGAGAAATTACTGTTTGTGCATTTACAATATTCATTGATTTTTGCCATTGAAAAACATGTTATTCATATACCAGAAATGTTTGAAGCTCCTGACTGAATGAAAGGAGCTGGCACCTCACTCTCTTTGAATCTTCTTTATCATGCTAAGAGGAGCAGGAAAAAGGAAAAATTTCAGAATTGCACCTTGCAATGCGGAGAAATTACTGTTTGTGCATTTACAATATTCATTGATTTTTGCCATTGAAAAACGTCCAGAAATGATTGAAGCTACTGACTGAATGAAAGGAGCTGTCATCTCACTCTCTTTGAATCTTCTTTATCATGCTAAGAGGAGCAGGAAAAAGCAAAAAATTTCAGAATTGCACCTTGCAATGCGGAGAAATTACTGTTTGTGCATTTACAATATTCATTGATTTTTGCCATTGAAAAATGTCCAGAAATGATTGAAGCTACTGACTGAATGAAAGGAGCTGGCATCTCACTCTCTTTGAATCTTCTTTATCATGCTAAGAGGAGCAGGAAAAAGCAAAAAATTTCAGAATTGCGCCTTGCAATGCGGAGAAATTACTGTTTGTGCATTTACAAAATTCATTGATTTTTGCCATTGAAAAACATCATGTTATTCATATGCCAGAAATGATTGACGCTACTGACTGAAGGAAAGGAGCTGGCATCTCACTCTCTTTGAATCTTCTTTATCATTCTAAGAGGAGCAGGAAAAAGCAAAAAATTTCAGAATTGCACCTTGCAATGCGGAGAAATTACTGTTTGTGCATTTACAATATTCATTGATTTTTGCCATTGAAAAACGTCCAGAAATGATTGAAGCTACTGACTGAATGAAAGGAGCTGGCATCTCACTCTCTTTGAATCTTCTTTATCATGCTAAGAGGAGCAGGAAAAAGCAAAAAATTTCAGAATTGCACCTTGCAATGCGGAGAAATTACTGTTTGTGCATTTACAATATTCATTGATTTTTGCCATTGAAAAACGTCCAGAAATGATTGAAGCTACTGACTGAATGAAAGGAGCTGGCATTTCACTCTCTTTGAATCTTCTTTATCATGCTAAGAGGAGCAGGAAAAAGCAAAAAATTTCAGAATTGCACCTTGCCATGCGGAGAAATTACTGTTTGTGCATTTACAATATTCATTGATTTTTGCCATTGAAAAATGTCCAGAAATGATTGAAGCTACTGACTGAACGAAAGGAGCTGGCATCTCACTCTCTTTGAATCTTCTTTATCATGCTAAGAGGAGCAGGAAAAAGCAAAAAAATTCAGAATTGCGCTTTGCAATGCGGAGAAATTACTGTTTGTGCATTTACAAAATTCATTGATTTTTGCCATTGAAAAACATCATGTTATTCATATACCAGAAATGATTGAAGCTACTGACTGAAGGAAAGGAGCTGGCATCTCACTCTCTTTGAATCTTCTTTATCATGCTAAGAGGAGCAGGAAAAAGCAAAAAATTTCAGAATTGCACCTTGCAATGCGGAGAAATTACTGTTTGTGCATTTCCAATATTCATTGATTTTTGCCATTGAAAAACATCCAGAAATGATTGAAGCTACTGACTGAATGAAAGGAGCTGGCATCTCACTCTCTTTGAATCTTCTTTATCATGCTAAGCGGAGCAGGAAAAAGCAAAAAATTTCAGAATTGCACCTTGCAATGCGGAGAAATTACTGTTTGTGCATTTACAATATTCATTGATTTTTGCGATTGAAAAACATCATGTTATTCATATACCAGAAATGATTGAAGCTACTGACTGAATGAAAGGAGCTGGCATCTCACTCTCTTTGAATCTTCTTTATCATGCTAAGAGGAGCAGGAAAAAGTAAAAAATTTCAGAATTGCACCTTGCAATGCGGAGAAATTACTGTTTGTGCATTTACAATATTCATTGATTTTTGCCATTGAAAAACGTCCAGAAATGATTGAAGCTACTGACTGAATGAAAGGAGCTGGCATCTCACTCTCTTTGAATCTTCTTTATCATGCTAAGAGGAGCAGGAAAAAGCAAAAAATTTCAGAATTGCACCTTGCAATGCGGAGAAATTACTGTTTGTGCATTTACAATATTCATTGATTTTTGCCATTGAAAAACGTCCAGAAATGATTGAAGCTACTGACTGAATGAAAGGAGCTGGCATCTCACTCTCTTTGAATCTTCTTTATCATGCTAAGAGGAGCAGGAAAAAGCAAAAAATTTCAGAATTGCACCTTGCAATGCGGAGAAATTACTGTTTGTGCATTTACAATATTCATTGATTTTTGCCATTGAAAAACGTCCAGAAATGATTGAAGCTACTGACTGAATGAAAGGAGCTGGCATCTCACTCTCTTTGAATCTTCTTTATCATGCTAAGAGGAGCAGGAAAAAGCAAAAAATTTCAGAATTGCACCTTGCAATGCGGAGAAATTACTGTTTGTGCATTTACAATATTCATTGATTTTTGCCATTGAAAAACATCATGTTATTCATATACCAGAAATGATTGAAGCTACTGACTGAATGAAAGGAGCTGGCATCTCACTCTCTTTGAATCTTCTTTATCATGCTAAGAGGAGCAGGAAAAAGTAAAAAATTTCAGAATTGCACCTTGCAATGCGGATAAATTACTGTTTGTGCATTTATAATATTCAATGATTTTTGCCATTGAAAAACGTCCAGAAATGATTGAAGCTACTGACTGAACGAAAGGAGCTGGCATCTCACTCTCTTTGAATCTTCTTTATCATGCTAAGAGGAGCAGGAAAAAGCAAAAAATTTCAGAATTGCACCTTGCAATGCGGAGAAATTACTGTTTGTGCATTTACAATATTCATTGATTTTTGCCATTGAAAAACATCATGTTATTCATATACCAGAAATGTTTGAAGCTACTGACTGAATGAAAGGAGCTGGCATCTCACTCTCTTTGAATCTTCTTTATCATGCTAAGAGGAGCAGGAAAAAGCAAAAAATTTCAGAATTGCACCTTGCAATGCGGAGAAATTACTGTTTGTGAATTTACAATATTCATTGATTTTTGCCATTGAAAAACGTCCAGAAATGATTGAAGCTACTGACTGAATGAAAGGAGCTGGCATCTCACTCTCTTTGAATCTTCTTTATCATGCTAAGAGGAGCAGGAAAAAGCAAAAAATTTCAGAATTGCACCTTGCAATGCGGAGAAATTACTGTTTGTGCATTTACAATATTCATTGATTTTTGCCATTGAAAAACATCCAGAAATGATTGAAGCTACTGACTGAATGAAAGGAACTGGCATCTCACTCTCTTTGAATCTTGTTTATCATGCTAAGAGGAGCAGGAAAAAGCAAAAAATTTCAGAATTGCACCTTGCAATGCGGAGAAATTACAGTTTGTGCATTTACAATATTCATTGATTTTTGCCATTGAAAAACGTCCAGAAATGATTGAAGCTACTGACTGAATGAAAGGAGCTGGCATCTCACTCTCTTTGAATCTTCTTTATCATGCTAAGAGGAGCAGGAAAAAGCAAAAAATTTCAGAATTGCACCTTGCAATGCGGAGAAATTACTGTTTGTGCATTTACAATATTCATTGATTTTTGCCATTGAAAAACATCATGTTATTCATATACCAGAAATGATTGAAGCTACTGACTGAATGAAAGGAGCTGGCATCTCACTCTCTTTGAATCTTCTTTATCATGCTAAGAGGAGCAGGAAAAAGTAAAAAATTTCAGAATTGCACCTTGCAATGCGGAGAAATTACTGTTTGTGCATTTATAATATTCAATGATTTTTGCCATTGAAAAACGTCCAGAAATGATTGAAGCTACTGACTGAACGAAAGGAGCTGGCATCTCACTCTCTTTGAATCTTCTTTATCATGCTAAGAGGAGCAGGAAAAAGCAAAAAATTTCAGAATTGCACCTTGCAATGCGGAGAAATTACTGTTTGTGCATTTACAATATTCATTGATTTTTGCCATTGAAAAACATCCAGAAATGATTGAAGCTACTGACTGAATGAAAGGAGCTGGCATCTCACTCTCTTTGAATCTTCTTTATCATGCTAAGAGGAGCAGGAAAAAGCAAAAAATTTCAGAATTGCACCTTGCAATGCGGAGAAATTACTGTTTGTGCATTTACAATATTCATTGATTTTTGCCATTGAAAAACATCATGTTATTCATATACCAGAAATGTTTGAAGCTACTGACTGAATGAAAGGAGCTGACATCTCACTCTCTTTGAATCTTCTTTATCATGCTAAGAGGAGCAGGAAAAAGCAAAAAATTTCAGAATTGCACCTTGCAATGCGGAGAAATTACTGTTTGTGCATTTACAATATTCATTGATTTTTGCCATTGAAAAACATCCAGAAATGATTGAAGCTACTGACTGAATGAAAGGAGCTGGCATCTCACTCTCTTTGAATCTTCTTTATCATGCTAAGAGGAGCAGGAAAAAGCAAAAAATTTCAGAATTGCACCTTGCAATGCGGAGAAATTACTGTTTGTGCATTTACAATATTCATTGATTTTTGCCATTGAAAAACATCATGTTATTCATATACCAGAAATGTTTGAAGCTACTGACTGAATGAAAGGAGCTGGCATCTCACTCTCTTTGAATCTTCTTTATCATGCTAAGAGGAGCAGGAAAAAGCAAAAAATTTCAGAATTGCACCTTGCAATGCGGAGAAATTACTGTTTGTGCATTTACAATATTCATTGATTTTTGCCATTGAAAAACATCATGTTATTCATATACCAGAAATGTTTGAAGCTACTGACTGAATGAAAGGAGCTGGCATCTCACTCTCTTTGAATCTTCTTTATCATGCTAAGAGGAGCAGGAAAAAGCAAAAAATTTCAGAATTGCACCTTGCAATGTGGAGAAATTACTGTTTGTGCATTTACAATATTCATTGATTTTTACCATTGAAAAACATCCAGAAATGATTGAAGCTACTGACTGAATGAAAGTAACTGGCATCTCACTCTCTTTGAATCTTCTTTATCATGATAAGAGGAGCAGGAAAAAGCAAAAAATTTCAGACTTGCACCTTGCAATGCGGAGAAATTACTGTTTGTGCATTTACAATATTCATTGATTTTTGCCATTGAAAAACATCATGTTATTCATATACCAGAAATGTTTGAAGCTACTGACTGAATGAAAGGAGCTGGCATCTCACTCTCTTTGAATCTTCTTTATCATGCTAAGAGGAGCAGGAAAAAGCAAAAAATTTCAGAATTGCACCTTGCAATGCGGAGAAATTACTGTTTGTGCATTTACAATATTCATTGATTTTTGCCATTGAAAAACGTCCAGAAATGATTGAAGCTACTGACTGAATGAAAGGAGCTGGCATCTCACTCTCTTTGAATCTTCTTTATCATGCTAAGAGGAGCAGGAAAAATCAAAAAATTTCAGAATTGCACCTTGCAATGCGGAGAAATTACTGTTTGTGCATTTACAATATTCATTGATTTTTGCCATTGAAAAACATGTTATTCATATACCAGAAATGTTTGAAGCTACTGACTGAATGAAAGGAGCTGGCACATCACTCTCTTTGTATCTTCTTTATCATGCTAAGAGGAGCGGGAAAAAGCAAAAAATTTCAGAATTGCACCTTGCAATGCGGAGAAATTACTGTTTGTGCATTTACAATATTCATTGATTTTTGCCACTGAAAAACGTCCAGAAATGATTGAAGCTACTGACTGAATGAAAGGAGCTGGCATCTCACTCTCTTTGAATCTTCTTTATCATACTAAGAGGAGCAGGAAAAAGCAAAAAATTTCAGAATTGCACCTTGCAATGCGGAGAAATTACAGTTTGTGCATTTACAATATTCATTGATTTTTGCCATTGAAAAACATCCAGAAATGATTGAAGCTACTGACTGAATGAAAGGAGCTGGCATGTCACTCTCTTTGAATCTTCTTTATCATGCTAAGAGGAGCAGGAAAAAGCAAAAAATTTCAGAATTGCACCTTGCAATGCGGAGAAATTACTGTTTGTGCATTTACAATATTCATTGATTTTTGCCCCTGAAAAACATCATGTTATTCATATACCAGAAATGTTTGAAGCTACTGACTGAATGAAAGGAGCTGGCATCTCACTCTCTTTGAATCTTCTTTATCATGCTAAGAGGAGCAGGAAAAAGCAAAAAATTTCAGAATTGCACCTTGCAATGTGGAGAAATTACTGTTTGTGCATTTACAATATTCATTGATTTTTACCATTGAAAAACGTCCAGAAATGATTGAAGCTACTGACTGAATGAAAGTAGCTGGCATCTCACTGTCTTTGAATCTTCTTTATCATGCTAAGAGGAGCAGGAAAAAGCAAAAAATTTCAGACTTGCACCTTGCAATGCGGAGAAATTACTGTTTGTGCATTTACAATATTCATTGATTTTTGCCATTGAAAAACATCATGTTATTCATATACCAGAAATGTTTGAAGCTACTGACTGAATGAAAGGAGCTGGCATCTCACTCTCTTTGAATCTTCTTTATCATGCTAAGAGGAGCAGGAAAAAGCAAAAAATTTCAGAATTGCACCTTGCAATGCGGAGAAATTACTGTTTGTGCATTTACAATATTCATTGATTTTTGCCATTGAAAAACGTCCAGAAATGATTGAAGCTACTGACTGAATGAAAGGAGCCGGCATCTCACTCTCTTTGAATTTTCTTTATCATGCTAAGAGGAGCAGGAAAAATCAAAAAATTTCAGAATTGCACCTTGCAATGCGGAGAAATTACTGTTTGTGCATTTACAATATTCATTGATTTTTGCCATTGAAAAACATGTTATTCATATACCAGAAATGTTTGAAGCTACTGACTGAATGAAAGGAGCTGGCACCTCACTCTCTTTGAATCTTCTTTATCATGCTAAGAGGAGCGGGAAAAAGCAAAAAATTTCAGAATTGCACCTTGCATTGCGGAGAAATTACTGTTTGTGCATTTACAATATTCATTGATTTTTACCATTGAAAAACATGTTATTCATATACCAGAAATGTTTGAAGCTACTGACTGAATGAAAGGAGCTGGCATCTCACTCTCTTTGAATCTTCTTTATCATGCTAAGAGGAGCAGGAAAAAGCAAAAAATTTCAGAATTGCACCTTGCAATGCGGAGAAATTACTGTTTGTGCATTTACAATATTCATTGATTTTTGCCATTGAAAAACATCATGTTATTCATATACCAGAAATGTTTGAAGCTACTGACTGAATGAAAGGAGCTGGCATCTCACTCTCTTTGAATCTTCTTTATCATGCTAAGAGGAGCAGGAAAAAGCAAAAAATTTCAGAATTGCACCTTGCAATGTGGAGAAATTACTGTTTGTGCATTTACAATATTCATTGATTTTTACCATTGAAAAACGTCCAGAAATGATTGAAGCTACTGACTGAATGAAAGTAACTGGCATCTCACTCTCTTTGAATCTTCTTTATCATGCTAAGAGGAGCAGGAAAAAGCAAAAAATTTCAGACTTGCACCTTGCAATGCGGAGAAATTACTGTTTGTGCATTTACAATATTCATTGATTTTTGCCATTGAAAAACATCATGTTATTCATATACCAGAAATGTTTGAAGCTACTGACTGAATGAAAGGAGCTGGCATCTCACTCTCTTTGAATCTTCTTTATCATGCTAAGAGGAGCAGGAAAAAGCAAAAAATTTCAGAATTGCACCTTGCAATGCGGAGAAATTACTGTTTGTGCATTTACAATATTCATTGATTTTTGCCATTGAAAAACGTCCAGAAATGATTGAAGCTACTGACTGAATGAAAGGAGCTGGCATCTCACTCTCTTTGAATCTTCTTTATCATGCTAAGAGGAGCAGGAAAAATCAAAAAATTTCAGAATTGCACCTTGCAATGCGGAGAAATTACTGTTTGTGCATTTACAATATTCATTGATTTTTGCCATTGAAAAACATGTTATTCATATACCAGAAATGTTTGAAGCTACTGACTGAATGAAAGGAGCTGGCACATCACTCTCTTTGTATCTTCTTTATCATGCTAAGAGGAGCGGGAAAAAGCAAAAAATTTCAGAATTGCACCTTGCAATGCGGAGAAATTACTGTTTGTGCCTTTACAATATTCATTGATTTTTGCCACTGAAAAACGTCCAGAAATGATTGAAGCTACTGACTGAATGAAAGGAGCTGGCATCTCACTCTCTTTGAATCTTCTTTATCATACTAAGAGGAGCAGGAAAAAGCAAAAAATTTCAGAATTGCACCTTGCAATGCGGAGAAATTACAGTTTGTGCATTTACAATATTCATTGATTTTTGCCATTGAAAAACATCCAGAAATGATTGAAGCTACTGACTGAATGAAAGGAGCTGGCATGTCACTCTCTTTGAATCTTCTTTATCATGCTAAGAGGAGCAGGAAAAAGCAAAAAATTTCAGAATTGCACCTTGCAATGCGGAGAAATTACTGTTTGTGCATTTACAATATTCATTGATTTTTGCCTCTGAAAAACATCATGTTATTCATATACCAGAAATGTTTGAAGCTACTGACTGAATGAAAGGAGCTGGCATCTCACTCTCTTTGAATCTTCTTTATCATGCTAAGAGGAGCAGGAAAAAGCAAAAAATTTCAGAATTGCACCTTGCAATGTGGAGAAATTACTGTTTGTGCATTTACAATATTCATTGATTTTTACCATTGAAAAACGTCCAGAAATGATTGAAGCTACTGACTGAATGAAAGTAGCTGGCATCTCACTGTCTTTGAATCTTCTTTATCATGCTAAGAGGAGCAGGAAAAAGCAAAAAATTTCAGACTTGCACCTTGCAATGCGGAGAAATTACTGTTTGTGCATTTACAATATTCATTGATTTTTGCCATTGAAAAACATCATGTTATTCATATACCAGAAATGTTTGAAGCTACTGACTGAATGAAAGGAGCTGGCATCTCACTCTCTTTGAATCTTCTTTATCATGCTAAGAGGAGCAGGAAAAAGCAAAAAATTTCAGAATTGCACCTTGCAATGCGGAGAAATTACTGTTTGTGCATTTACAATATTCATTGATTTTTGCCATTGAAAAACGTCCAGAAATGATTGAAGCTACTGACTGAATGAAAGGAGCCGGCATCTCACTCTCTTTGAATTTTCTTTATCATGCTAAGAGGAGCAGGAAAAATCAAAAAATTTCAGAATTGCACCTTGCAATGCGGAGAAATTACTGTTTGTGCATTTACAATATTCATTGATTTTTGCCATTGAAAAACATGTTATTCATATACCAGAAATGTTTGAAGCTACTGACTGAATGAAAGGAGCTGGCACCTCACTCTCTTTGAATCTTCTTTATCATGCTAAGAGGAGCGGGAAAAAGCAAAAAATTTCAGAATTGCACCTTGCATTGCGGAGAAATTACTGTTTGTGCATTTACAATATTCATTGATTTTTACCATTGAAAAACATGTTATTCATATACCAGAAATGTTTGAAGCTACTGACTGAATGAAAGGAGCTGGCATCTCACTCTCTTTGAATCTTCTTTATCATGCTAAGAGGAGCAGGAAAAAGCAAAAAATTTCAGAATTGCACCTTGCAATGCGGAGAAATTACAGTTTGTGCATTTACAATATTCATTGATTTTTGCCATTGAAAAACATCCAGAAATGATTGAAGCTACTGACTGAATGAAAGGAGCTGGCATCTCACTCTCTTTGAATCTTCTTTATCATGCTAAGAGGAGCAGGATAAAGCAAAAAATTTCAGAATTGCACCTTGCAATGCGGAGAAATTACTGTTTGTGCATTTACAATATTCATTGATTTTTGCCATTGAAAAACATGTTATTCATATACCAGAAATGTTTGAAGCTACTGACTGAATGAAAGGAGCTGGCATCTCACTCTCTTTGAATCTTCTTTATCATGCTAAGAGGAGCAGGAAAAAGCAAAAAATTTCAGAATTGCACCTTGCAATGTGGAGAAATTACTGTTTGTGCATTTACAATATTCATTGATTTTTACCATTGAAAAACGTCCAGAAATGATTGAAGCTACTGACTGAATGAAAGTAGCTGGCATCTCACTCTCTTTGAATCTTCTTTATCATGCTAAGAGGAGCAGTAAAAAGCAAAAAATTTCAGACTTGCACCTTGCAATGCGGAGAAATTACTGTTTGTGCATTTACAATATTCATTGATTTTTGCCATTGAAAAACATCATGTTATTCATATACCAGAAATGTTTGAAGCTACTGACTGAATGAAAGGAGCTGGCATCTCACTCTCTTTGAATCTTCTTTATCATGCTAAGAGGAGCAGGAAAAAGCAAAAAATTTCAGAATTGCACCTTGCAATGCGGAGAAATTACTGTTTGTGCATTTACAATATTCATTGATTTTTGCCATTGAAAAACATCATGTTATTCATATACCAGAAATGTTTGAAGCTACTGACTGAATGAAAGGAGCTGGCATCTCACTCTCTTTGAATCTTCTTTATCATGCTAAGAGGAGCAGGAAAAAGCAAAAAATTTCAGAATTGCACCTTGCAATGCGGAGAAATTACTGTTTGTGCATTTACAATATTCATTGATTTTTGCCATTGAAAAACGTCCAGAAATGATTGAAGCTACTGACTGAATGAAAGGAGCTGGCATCTCACTCTCTTTGAATCTTCTTTATCATGCTAAGAGGAGCAGGAAAAATCAAAAAATTTCAGAATTGCACCTTGCAATGCGGAGAAATTACTGTTTGTGCATTTACAATAATCATTGATTTTTGCCATTGAAAAAATGTTATTCATATACCAGAAATGTTTGAAGCTACTGACTGAATGAAAGGAGCTGGCACCTCACTCTCTTTGAATCTTCTTTATCATGCTAAGAGGAGCGGGAAAAAGCAAAAAATTTCAGAATTGCACCTTGCAATGCGGAGAAATTACTGTTTGTGCATTTACAATATTCATTGATTTTTGCCATTGAAAAACGTCCAGAAATGATTGAAGGTACTGACTGAATGAAAGGAGCTGGCATCTCACTCTCTTTGAATCTTCTTTATCATGCTAAGAGGAGCAGGAAAAAGCAAAAAATTTCAGAATTGCACCTTGCAATGCGGAGAAATTACTGTTTGTGCATTTACAATATTCATTGATTTTTGCCATTGAAAAACGTCCAGAAATGATTGAAGCTACTGACTGAATGAAAGGAGCTGGCATCTCACTCTCTTTGAATCTTCTTTATCATGCTAAGAGGAGCAGGAAAAAGCAAAAAATTTCAGAATTGCACCTTGCAATGCGGAGAAATTACAGTTTGTGCATTTACAATATTCATTGATTTTTGCCATTGAAAAACATCCAGAAATGATTGAAGCTACTGACTGAATGAAAGGAGCTGGCATCTCACTCTCTTTGAATCTTCTTTATCATGCTAAGAGGAGCAGGAAAAAGCAAAAAATTTCAGAATTGCACCTTGCAATGCGGAGAAATTACTGTTTGTGCATTTACAATATTCATTGATTTTTGCCATTGAAAAACATCATGTTATTCATATACCAGAAATGTTTGAAGCTACTGACTGAATGAAAGGAGCTGGCATCTCACTCTCTTTGAATCTTCTTTATCATGCTAAGAGGAGCAGGAAAAAGCAAAAAATTTCAGAATTGCACCTTGCAATGTGGAGAAATTACTGTTTGTGCATTTACAATATTCATTGATTTTTACCATTGAAAAACGTCCAGAAATGATTGAAGCTACTGACTGAATGAAAGTAGCTGGCATCTCACTCTCTTTGAATCTTCTTTATCATGCTAAGAGGAGCAGGAAAAAGCAAAAAATTTCAGACTTGCACCTTGCAATGCGGAGAAATTACTGTTTGTGCATTTACAATATTCATTGATTTTTGCCATTGAAAAACGTCCAGAAATGATTGAAGGTACTGACTGAATGAAAGGAGCTGGCATCTCACTCTCTTTGAATCTTCTTTATCATGCTAAGAGGAGCAGGAAAAAGCAAAAAATTTCAGAATTGCACCTTGCAATGCGGAGAAATTACTGTTTGTGCATTTACAATATTCATTGATTTTTGCCACTGAAAAACGTCCAGAAATGATTGAAGCTACTGACTGAATGAAAGGAGCTGGCATCTCACTCTCTTTGAATCTTCTTTAACATGCTAAGAGGAGCAGGAAAAAGCAAAAAATTTCAGAATTGCACCTTGCAATGCGGAGAAATTACAGTTTGTGCATTTACAATATTCATTGATTTTTGCCATTGAAAAACATCCAGAAATGATTGAAGCTACTGACTGAATGAAAGGAGCTGGCATCTCACTCTCTTTGAATCTTCTTTATCATGCTAAGAGGAGCAGGAAAAATCAAAAAATTTCAGAATTGCACCTTGCAATGCGGAGAAATTACTGTTTGTGCATTTACAATATTCATTGATTTTTGCCATTGAAAAACATCATGTTATTCATATACCAGAAATGTTTGAAGCTACTGACTGAATGAAAGGAGCTGGCATCTCACTCTCTTTGAATCTTCTTTATCATGCTAAGAGGAGCAGGAAAAAGCAAAAAATTTCAGAATTGCACCTTGCAATGTGGAGAAATTACTGTTTGTGCATTTACAATATTCATTGATTTTTACCATTGAAAAACGTCCAGAAATGATTGAAGCTACTGACTGAATGAAAGTAGCTGGCATCTCACTCTCTTTGAATCTTCTTTATCATGCTAAGAGGAGCAGGAAAAAGCAAAAAATTTCAGACTTGCACCTTGCAATGCGGAGAAATTACTGTTTGTGCATTTACAATATTCATTGATTTTTGCCATTGAAAAACATCATTTTATTCATATACCAGAAATGTTTGAAGCTACTGACTGAATGAAAGGAGCTGGCATCTCACTCTCTTTGAATCTTCTTTATCATGCTAAGAGGAGCAGGAAAAAGCAAAAAATTTCAGAATTGCACCTTGCAATGCGGAGAAATTACTGTTTGTGCATTTACAATATTCATTGATTTTTGCCATTGAAAAACATCATGTTATTCATATACCAGAAATGTTTGAAGCTACTGACTGAATGAAAGGAGCTGGCATCTCACTCTCTTTGAATCTTCTTTATCATGCTAAGAGGAGCAGGAAAAAGCAAAAAATTTCAGAATTGCACCTTGCAATGCGGAGAAATTACTGTTTGTGCATTTACAATATTCATTGATTTTTGCCATTGAAAAACGTCCAGAAATGATTGAAGCTACTGACTGAATGAAAGGAGCTGGCATCTCACTCTCTTTGAATCTTCTTTATCATGCTAAGAGGAGCAGGAAAAATCAAAAAATTTCAGAATTGCACCTTGCAATGCGGAGAAATTACTGTTTGTGCATTTACAATATTCATTGATTTTTGCCATTGAAAAACATGTTATTCATATACCAGAAATGTTTGAAGCTACTGACTGAATGAAAGGAGCTGGCACCTCACTCTCTTTGAATCTTCTTTATCATGCTAAGAGGAGCGGGAAAAAGCAAAAAATTTCAGAATTGCACCTTGCAATGCGGAGAAATTACTGTTTGTGCATTTACAATATTCATTGATTTTTGCCATTGAAAAACGTCCAGAAATGATTGAAGGTACTGACTGAATGAAAGGAGCTGGCATCTCACTCTCTTTGAATCTTCTTTATCATGCTAAGAGGAGCAGGAAAAAGCAAAAAATTTCAGAATTGCACCTTGCAATGCGGAGAAATTACTGTTTGTGCATTTACAATATTCATTGATTTTTGCCATTGAAAAACGTCCAGAAATGATTGAAGCTACTGACTGAATGAAAGGAGCTGGCATCTCACTCTCTTTGAATCTTCTTTATCATGCTAAGAGGAGCAGGAAAAAGCAAAAAATTTCAGAATTGCACCTTGCAATGCGGAGAAATTACAGTTTGTGCATTTACAATATTCATTGATTTTTGCCATTGAAAAACATCCAGAAATGATTGAAGCTACTGACTGAATGAAAGGAGCTGGCATCTCACTCTCTTTGAATGTTCTTTATCATGCTAAGAGGAGCAGGAAAAAGCAAAAAATTTCAGAATTGCACCTTGCAATGTGGAGAAATTACTGTTTGTGCATTTACAATATTCATTGATTTTTGCCATTGAAAAACATCATGTTATTCATATACCAGAAATGTTTGAAGCTACTGACTGAATGAAAGGAGCTGGCATCTCACTCTCTTTGAATCTTCTTTATCATGCTAAGAGGAGCAGGAAAAAGCAAAAAATTTCAGAATTGCACCTTGCAATGTGGAGAAATTACTGTTTGTGCATTTACAATATTCATTGATTTTTACCATTGAAAAACGTCCAGAAATGATTGAAGCTACTGACTGAATGAAAGTAGCTGGCATCTCACTCTCTTTGAATCTTCTTTATCATGCTAAGAGGAGCAGGAAAAAGCAAAAAATTTCAGACTTGCACCTTGCAATGCGGAGAAATTACTGTTTGTGCATTTACAATATTCATTGATTTTTGCCATTGAAAAACATTATGTTATTCATATACCAGAAATGTTTGAAGCTACTGACTGAATGAAAGTAGCTGGCATCTCACTCTCTTTGAATCTTCTTTATCATGCTAAGAGGAGCAGGAAAAACCAAAAAATTTCAGAATTGCACCTTGCAATGCGGAGAAATTACTGTTTGTGCATTTACAATATTCATTGATTTTTGCCATTGAAAAACGTCCAGAAATGATTGAAGCTACTGACTGAATGAAAGGAGCTGGCATCTCACTCTCTTTGAATCTTCTTTATCATGCTAAGAGGAGCAGGAAAAAGCAAAAAATTTCAGAATTGCACCTTGCAATGCGGAGAAATTACTGTTTGTGCATTTACAATATTCATTGATTTTTGCCATTGAAAAACATCATGTTATTCATATACTAGAAATGATTTAAGCTACTGACTGAATGAAAGGAGCTGGCATCTCACTCTCTTTGAATCTTCTTTATCATGCTAAGAGGAGCAGGAAAAAGTAAAAAATTTCAGAATTGCACCTTGCTATGCGGAGAAATTACTGTTTGTGCATTTATAATATTCAATGATTTTTGCCATTGAAAAACGTCCAGAAATGATTGAAGCTACTGACTGAACGAAAGGAGCTGGCATCTCACTCTCTTTGAATCTTCTTTATCATGCTAAGAGGAGCAGGAAAAAGCAAAAAATTTCAGAATTGCACCTTGCAATGCAGAGAAATTACTGTTTGTGCATTTACAATATTCATTGATTTTTGCCATTGAAAAACGTCCAGAAATGATTGAAGCTACTGACTGAATGAAAGGAGCTGGCATCTCACTCTCTTTGAATATTCTTTATCATGCTAAGAGGAGCAGGAAAAAGCAAAAAATTTCAGAATTGCACCTTGCAATGCGGAGAAATTACTGTTTGTGCATTTACAATATTCATTGATTTTTGCCATTGAAAAACATCATGTTATTCATATACCAGAAATGTTTGAAGCTACTGACTGAATGAAAGGAGCTGACATCTCACTCTCTTTGAATCTTCTTTATCATGCTAAGAGGAGCAGGAAAAAGCAAAAAATTTCAGAATTGCACCTTGCAATGCAGAGAAATTACTGTTTGTGCATTTACAATATTCATTGATTTTTGCCATTGAAAAACGTCCAGAAATGATTAAAGCTACTGACTGAATGAAAGGAGCTGGCATCTCACTCTCTTTGAATCTTCTTTATCATGCTAAGAGGAGCAGGAAAAAGCAAAAAATTTCAGAATTGCACCTTGCAATGCGGAGAAATTACTGTTTGTGCATTTACAATATTCATTGATTTTTGCCATTGAAAAACATCATGTTATTCATATACCAGAAATGTTTGAAGCTACTGACTGAATGAAAGGAGCTGGCATCTCACTCTCTTTGAATCTTCTTTATCATGCTAAGAGGAGCAGGAAAAAGCAAAAAATTTCAGAATTGCACCTTGCAATGTGGAGAAATTACTGTTTGTGCATTTACAATATTCATTGATTTTTACCATTGAAAAACGTCCAGAAATGATTGAAGCTACTGACTGAATGAAAGTAGCTGGCATCTCACTCTCTTTGAATCTTCTTTATCATGCTAAGAGGAGCAGGAAAAAGCAAAAAATTTCAGACTTGCACCTTGCAATGCGGAGAAATTACTGTTTGTGCATTTACAATATTCATTGATTTTTGCCATTGAAAAACGTCCAGAAATGATTGAAGGTACTGACTGAATGAAAGGAGCTGGCATCTCACTCTATTTGAATCTTCTTTATCATGCTAAGAGGAGCAGGAAAAAGCAAAAAATTTCAGAATTGCACCTTGCAATGCGGAGAAATTACTGTTTGTGCATTTACAATATTCATTGATTTTTGCCACTGAAAAACGTCCAGAAATGATTGAAGCTACTGACTGAATGAAAGGAGCTGGCATCTCACTCTCTTTGAATCTTCTTTAACATGCTAAGAGGAGCAGGAAAAAGCAAAAAATTTCAGAATTGCACCTTGCAATGCGGAGAAATTACAGTTTGTGCATTTACAATATTCATTGATTTTTGCCATTGAAAAACATCCAGAAATGATTGAAGCTACTGACTGAATGAAAGGAGCTGGCATCTCACTCTCTTTGAATCTTCTTTATCATGCTAAGAGGAGCAGGAAAAAGCAAAAAATTTCAGAATTGCACCTTGCAATGCGGAGAAATTACTGTTTGTGCATTTACAATATTCATTGATTTTTGCCATTGAAAAACATCATGTTATTCATATACCAGAAATGTTTGAAGCTACTGACTGAATGAAAGGAGCTGGCATCTCACTCTCTTTGAATCTTCTTTATCATGCTAAGAGGAGCAGGAAAAAGCAAAAAATTTCAGAATTGCACCTTGCAATGTGGAGAAATTACTGTTTGTGCATTTACAATATTCATTGATTTTTACCATTGAAAAACGTCCAGAAATGATTGAAGCTACTGACTGAATGAAAGTAGCTGGCATCTCACTCTCTTTGAATCTTCTTTATCATGCTAAGAGGAGCAGGAAAAAGCAAAAAATTTCAGACTTGCACCTTGCAATGCGGAGAAATTACTGTTTGTGCATTTACAATATTCATTGATTTTTGCCATTGAAAAACATCATTTTATTCATATACCAGAAATGTTTGAAGCTACGGACTGAATGAAAGGAGCTGGCATCTCACTCTCTTTGAATCTTCTTTATCATGCTAAGAGGAGCAGGAAAAAGCAAAAAATTTCAGAATTGCACCTTGCAATGCGGAGAAATTACTGTTTGTGCATTTACAATATTCATTGATTTTTGCCATTGAAAAACATCATGTTATTCATATACCAGAAATGTTTGAAGCTACTGACTGAATGAAAGGAGCTGGCATCTCACTCTCTTTGAATCTTCTTTATCATGCTAAGAGGAGCAGGAAAAAGCAAAAAATTTCAGAATTGCACCTTGCAATGCGGAGAAATTACTGATTGTGCATTTACAATATTCATTGATTTTTGCCATTGAAAAACGTCCAGAAATGATTGAAGCTACTGACTGAATGAAAGGAGCTGGCATCTCACTCTCTTTGAATCTTCTTTATCATGCTAAGAGGAGCAGGAAAAAGCAAAAAATTTCAGAATTGCACCTTGCAATGCGGAGAAATTACTGTTTGTGCATTTACAATATTCATTGATTTTTGCCATTGAAAAACATCATGTTATTCATATACTAGAAATGATTTAAGCTACTGACTGAATGAAAGGAGCTGGCATCTCACTCTCTTTGAATCTTCTTTATCATGCTAAGAGGAGCAGGAAAAAGTAAAAAATTTCAGAATTGCACCTTGCTATGCGGAGAAATTACTGTTTGTGCATTTATAATATTCAATGATTTTTGCCATTGAAAAACGTCCAGAAATGATTGAAGCTACTGACTGAACGAAAGGAGCTGGCATCTCACTCTCTTTGAATCTTCTTTATCATGCTAAGAGGAGCAGGAAAAAGCAAAAAATTTCAGAATTGCACCTTGCAATGCAGAGAAATTACTGTTTGTGCATTTACAATATTCATTGATTTTTGCCATTGAAAAACGTCCAGAAATGATTGAAGCTACTGACTGAATGAAAGGAGCTGGCATCTCACTCTCTTTGAATATTCTTTATCATGCTAAGAGGAGCAGGAAAAAGCAAAAAATTTCAGAATTGCACCTTGCAATGCGGAGAAATTACTGTTTGTGCATTTACAATATTCATTGATTTTTGCCATTGAAAAACATCATGTTATTCATATACCAGAAATGTTTGAAGCTACTGACTGAATGAAAGGAGCTGACATCTCACTCTCTTTGAATCTTCTTTATCATGCTAAGAGGAGCAGGAAAAAGCAAAAAATTTCAGAATTGCACCTTGCAATGCAGAGAAATTACTGTTTGTGCATTTACAATATTCATTGATTTTTGCCATTGAAAAACGTCCAGAAATGATTAAAGCTACTGACTGAATGAAAGGAGCTGGCATCTCACTCTCTTTGAATCTTCTTTATCATGCTAAGAGGAGCAGGAAAAAGCAAAAAATTTCAGAATTGCACCTTGCAATGCGGAGAAATTACTGTTTGTGCATTTACAATATTCATTGATTTTTGCCATTGAAAAACATCATGTTATTCATATACCAGAAATGTTTGAAGCTACTGACTGAATGAAAGGAGCTGGCATCTCACTCTCTTTGAATCTTCTTTATCATGCTAAGAGGAGCAGGAAAAAGCAAAAAATTTCAGAATTGCACCTTGCAATGTGGAGAAATTACTGTTTGTGCATTTACAATATTCATTGATTTTTACCATTGAAAAACGTCCAGAAATGATTGAAGCTACTGACTGAATGAAAGTAGCTGGCATCTCACTCTCTTTGAATCTTCTTTATCATGCTAAGAGGAGCAGGAAAAAGCAAAAAATTTCAGACTTGCACCTTGCAATGCGGAGAAATTACTGTTTGTGCATTTACAATATTCATTGATTTTTGCCATTGAAAAACGTCCAGAAATGATTGAAGGTACTGACTGAATGAAAGGAGCTGGCATCTCACTCTATTTGAATCTTCTTTATCATGCTAAGAGGAGCAGGAAAAAGCAAAAAATTTCAGAATTGCACCTTGCAATGCGGAGAAATTACTGTTTGTGCATTTACAATATTCATTGATTTTTGCCACTGAAAAACGTCCAGAAATGATTGAAGCTACTGACTGAATGAAAGGAGCTGGCATCTCACTCTCTTTGAATCTTCTTTAACATGCTAAGAGGAGCAGGAAAAAGCAAAAAATTTCAGAATTGCACCTTGCAATGCGGAGAAATTACAGTTTGTGCATTTACAATATTCATTGATTTTTGCCATTGAAAAACATCCAGAAATGATTGAAGCTACTGACTGAATGAAAGGAGCTGGCATCTCACTCTCTTTGAATCTTCTTTATCATGCTAAGAGGAGCAGGAAAAAGCAAAAAATTTCAGAATTGCACCTTGCAATGCGGAGAAATTACTGTTTGTGCATTTACAATATTCATTGATTTTTGCCATTGAAAAACATCATGTTATTCATATACCAGAAATGTTTGAAGCTACTGACTGAATGAAAGGAGCTGGCATCTCACTCTCTTTGAATCTTCTTTATCATGCTAAGAGGAGCAGGAAAAAGCAAAAAATTTCAGAATTGCACCTTGCAATGTGGAGAAATTACTGTTTGTGCATTTACAATATTCATTGATTTTTACCATTGAAAAACGTCCAGAAATGATTGAAGCTACTGACTGAATGAAAGTAGCTGGCATCTCACTCTCTTTGAATCTTCTTTATCATGCTAAGAGGAGCAGGAAAAAGCAAAAAATTTCAGACTTGCACCTTGCAATGCGGAGAAATTACTGTTTGTGCATTTACAATATTCATTGATTTTTGCCATTGAAAAACATCATTTTATTCATATACCAGAAATGTTTGAAGCTACGGACTGAATGAAAGGAGCTGGCATCTCACTCTCTTTGAATCTTCTTTATCATGCTAAGAGGAGCAGGAAAAAGCAAAAAATTTCAGAATTGCACCTTGCAATGCGGAGAAATTACTGTTTGTGCATTTACAATATTCATTGATTTTTGCCATTGAAAAACATCATGTTATTCATATACCAGAAATGTTTGAAGCTACTGACTGAATGAAAGGAGCTGGCATCTCACTCTCTTTGAATCTTCTTTATCATGCTAAGAGGAGCAGGAAAAAGCAAAAAATTTCAGAATTGCACCTTGCAATGCGGAGAAATTACTGATTGTGCATTTACAATATTCATTGATTTTTGCCATTGAAAAACGTCCAGAAATGATTGAAGCTACTGACTGAATGAAAGGAGCTGGCATCTCACTCTCTTTGAATCTTCTTTATCATGCTAAGAGGAGCAGGAAAAATCAAAAAATTTCAGAATTGCACCTTGCAATGCGGAGAAATTACTGTTTGTGCATTTACAATATTCATTGATTTTTGCCATTGAAAAACATGTTATTCATATACCAGAAATGTTTGAAGCTACTGACTGAATGAAAGGAGCTGGCACCTCACTCTCTTTGAATCTTCTTTATCATGCTAAGAGGAGCGGGAAAAAGCAAAAAATTTCAGAATTGCACCTTGCAATGCGGAGAAATTACTGTTTGTGCATTTACAATATTCATTGATTTTTGCCATTGAAAAACGTCCAGAAATGATTGAAGGTACTGACTGAATGAAAGGAGCTGGCATCTCACTCTCTTTGAATCTTCTTTATCATGCTAAGAGGAGCAGGAAAAAGCAAAAAATTTCAGAATTGCACCTTGCAATGCGGAGAAATTACTGTTTGTGCATTTACAATATTCATTGATTTTTGCCATTGAAAAACGTCCAGAAATGATTGAAGCTACTGACTGAATGAAAGGAGCTGGCATCTCACTCTCTTTGAATCTTCTTTATCATGCTAAGAGGAGCAGGAAAAAGCAAAAAATTTCAGAATTGCACCTTGCAATGCGGAGAAATTACAGTTTGTGCATTTACAATATTCATTGATTTTTGCCATTGAAAAACATCCAGAAATGATTGAAGCTACTGACTGAATGAAAGGAGCTGGCATCTCACTCTCTTTGAATGTTCTTTATCATGCTAAGAGGAGCAGGAAAAAGCAAAAAATTTCAGAATTGCACCTTGCAATGCGGAGAAATTACTGTTTGTGCATTTACAATATTCATTTATTTTTGCCATTGAAAAACATCATGTTATTCATATACCAGAAATGTTTGAAGCTACTGACTGAATGAAAGGAGCTGGCATCTCACTCTCTTTGAATCTTCTTTATCATGCTAAGAGGAGCAGGAAAAAGCAAAAAATTTCAGAATTGCACCTTGCAATGTGGAGAAATTACTGTTTGTGCATTTACAATATTCATTGATTTTTACCATTGAAAAACGTCCAGAAATGATTGAAGCTACTGACTGAATGAAAGTAGCTGGCATCTCACTCTCTTTGAATCTTCTTTATCATGCTAAGAGGAGCAGGAAAAAGCAAAAAATTTCAGACTTGCACCTTGCAATGCGGAGAAATTACTGTTTGTGCATTTACAATATTCATTGATTTTTGCCATTGAAAAACATTATGTTATTCATATACCAGAAATGTTTGAAGCTACTGACTGAATGAAAGTAGCTGGCATCTCACTCTCTTTGAATCTTCTTTATCATGCTAAGAGGAGCAGGAAAAACCAAAAAATTTCAGAATTGCACCTTGCAATGCGGAGAAATTACTGTTTGTGCATTTACAATATTCATTGATTTTTGCCATTGAAAAACGTCCAGAAATGATTGAAGCTACTGACTGAATGAAAGGAGCTGGCATCTCACTCTCTTTGAATCTTCTTTATCATGCTAAGAGGAGCAGGAAAAAGCAAAAAATTTCAGAATTGCACCTTGCAATGCGGAGAAATTACTGTTTGTGCATTTACAATATTCATTGATTTTTGCCATTGAAAAATATCATGTTATTCATATACCAGAAATGATTGAAGCTACTGACTGAATGAAAGGAGCTGGCATCTCACTCTCTTTGAATCTTCTTTATCATGCTAAGAGGAGCAGGAAAAAGTAAAAAATTTCAGAATTGCACCTTGCTATGCGGAGAAATTACTGTTTGTGCATTTATAATATTCAATGATTTTTGCCATTGAAAAACGTCCAGAAATGATTGAAGCTACTGACTGAACGAAAGGAGCTGGCATCTCACTCTCTTTGAATCTTCTTTATCATGCTAAGAGGAGCAGGAAAAAGCAAAAAATTTCAGAATTGCACCTTGCAATGCGGAGAAATTACTGTTTGTGCATTTACAATATTCATTGATTTTTGCCATTGAAAAACGTCCAGAAATGATTGAAGCTACTGACTGAATGAAAGGAGCTGGCATCTCACTCTCTTTGAATCTTCTTTATCATGCTAAGAGGAGCAGGAAAAAGCAAAAAATTTCAGAATTGCACCTTGCAATGCGGAGAAATTACTGTTTGTGCATTTACAATATTCATTGATTTTTGCCATTGAAAAACATGTTATTCATATACCAGAAATGTTTGAAGCTACTGACTGAATGAAAGGAGCTGGCACCTCACTCTCTTTGAATCTTCTTTATCATGCTAAGAGGAGCAGGAAAAAGCAAAAAATTTCAGAATTGCACCTTGCAATGCGGAGAAATTACTGTTTGTGCATATACAATATTCATTGATTTTTGCCATTGAAAAACGTCCAGAAATGATTGAAGCTACTGATTGAATGAAAGGAGCTGGCATCTCACTCTCTTTGAATCTTCTTTATCATGCTAAGAGGAGCAGGAAAAAGCAAAAAATTTCAGAATTGCACCTTGCAATGCGGAGAAATTACTGTTTGTGCATTTACAATATTCATTGATTTTTGCCATTGAAAAACATGTTATTCATATACCAGAAATGTTTGAAGCTACTGACTGAATGAAAGGAGCTGGCACCTCACTCTCTTTGAATCTTCTTTATCATGCTAAGAGGAGCGGGAAAAAGCAAAAAATTTCAGAATTGCACCTTGCAATGCGGAGAAATTACTGTTTGTGCATTTACAATATTCATTGATTTTTGCCATTGAAAAACGTCCAGAAATGATTGAAGGTACTGACTGAATGAAAGGAGCTGGCATCTCACTCTCTTTGAATCTTCTTTATCATGCTAAGAGGAGCAGGAAAAAGCAAAAAATTTCAGAATTGCACCTTGCAATGCGGAGAAATTACTGTTTGTGCATTTACAATATTCATTGATTTTTGCCATTGAAAAACGTCCAGAAATGATTGAAGCTACTGACTGAATGAAAGGAGCTGGCATCTCACTCTCTTTGAATCTTCTTTATCATGCTAAGAGGAGCAGGAAAAAGCAAAAAATTTCAGAATTGCACCTTGCAATGCGGAGAAATTACTGTTTGTGCATTTACAATATTCATTGATTTTTGCCATTGAAAAACATCATGTTATTCATATACCAGAAATGTTTGAAGCTACTGACTGAATGAAAGGAGTTGGCATCTCACTCTCTTTGAATCTTCTTTATCATGCTAAGAGGAGCAGGAAAAAGCAAAAAATTTCAGAATTGCACCTTGCAATGCGGAGAAATTACTGTTTGTGCATTTACAATATTCATTGATTTTTGCCATTGAAAAACATCATGTTATTCATATACCAGAAATGTTTGAAGCTACTGACTGAATGAAAGGAGCAGGCATCTCACTCTCTTTGAATCTTCTTTATCATGCTAAGAGGAGCAGGAAAAAGCAAAAAATTTTAGAATTGCACATTGCAATGTGGAGAAATTACTGTTTGTGCATTTCCAATATTCATTGATTTTTACCATTGAAAAACGTCCAGAAATGATTGAAGCTACTGACTGAATGAAAGTAGCTGGCATCTCACTCTCTTTGAATCTTCTTTATCATGCTAAGAGGAGCAGGAAAAAGCAAAAAATTTCAGACTTGCACCTTGCAATGCGGAGAAATTACTGTTTGTGCATTTACAATATTCATTGATTTTTGCCATTGAAAAACATCATGTTATTCATATACCAGAAATGTTTGAAGCTACTGACTGAATGAAAGGAGCTGGCATCTCACTCTCTTTGAATCTTCTTTATCATGCTAAGAGGAGCAGGAAAAAGCAAAAAATTTCAGAATTGCACCTTGCAATGCGGAGAAATTACTGTTTGTGCATTTACAATATTCATTGATTTTTGCCATTGAAAAACGTCCAGAAATGATTGAAGCTACTGACTGAATGAAAGGAGCTGGCATCTCACTCTCTTTGAATCCTCTTTATCATGCTAAGAGGAGCAGGAAAAAGCAAAAAATTTCAGAATTGCACCTTGCAATGCGGAGAAATTACTGTTTGTGCATTTACAATATTCATTGATTTTTGCCATTGAAAAACGTCCAGAAATGATTGAAGCTACTGACTGAATGAAAGGAGCTGGCATCTCACTCTCTTTGAATCTTCTTTATCATGCTAAGAGGAGCAGGAAAAAGCAAAAAATTTCAGAATTGCACCTTGCAATGCGGAGAAATTACTGTTTGTGCATTTACAATATTCATTGATTTTTGCCATTGAAAAACATCATGTTATTCATATACCAGAAATGTTTGAAGCTACTGACTGAATGAAAGGAGCTGACATCTCACTCTCTTTGAATCTTCTTTATCATGCTAAGAGGAGCAGGAAAAAGCAAAAAATTTCAGAATTGCACCTTGCAATGCGGAGAAATTACTGTTTGTGCATTTACAATATTCATTGATTTTTGCCATTGAAAAACGTCCAGAAATGATTGAAGCTACTGACTGAATGAAAGGAGCTGGCATCTCACTCTCTTTGAATCTTCTTTATCATGCTAAGAGGAGCAGGAAAAAGCAAAAAATTTCAGAATTGCACCTTGCAATGCGGAGAAATTACTGTTTGTGCATTTACAATATTCATTGATTTTTGCCATTGAAAAAAATCATGTTATTCATATACCAGAAATGTTTGAAGCTACTGACTGAATGAAAGGAGCTGGCATCTCACTCTCTTTGAATCTTCTTTATCATGCTAAGAGGAGCAGGAAAAAGCAAAAAATTTCAGAATTGCACCTTGCAATGTGGAGAAATTACTGTTTGTGCATTTACAATATTCATTGATTTTTGCCATTGAAAAACATCATGTTATTCATATACCAGAAATGTTTGAAGCTACTGACTGAATGAAAGGAGCTGGCATCTCACTCTCTTTGAATCTTCTTTATCATGCTAAGAGGAGCAGGAAAAAGCAAAAAATTTCAGAATTGCACCTTGCAATGTGGAGAAATTACTGTTTGTGCATTTACAATATTCATTGATTTTTACCATTGAAAAACGTCCAGAAATGATTGAAGCTACTGACTGAATGAAAGTAGCTGGCATCTCACTCTCTTTGAATCTTCTTTATCATGCTAAGAGGAGCAGGAAAAAGCAAAAAATTTCAGACTTGCACCTTGCAATGCGGAGAAATTACTGTTTGTGCATTTACAATATTCATTGATTTTTGCCATTGAAAAACATCATGTTATTCATATACCAGAAATGTTTGAAGCTACTGACTGAATGAAAGGAGCTGGCATCTCACTCTCTTTGAATCTTCTTTATCATGCTAAGAGGAGCAGGAAAAAGCAAAAAATTTCAGAATTGCACCTTGCAATGTGGAGAAATTACTGTTTGTGCATTTACAATATTCATTGATTTTTACCATTGAAAAACGTCCAGAAATGATTGAAGCTACTGACTGAATGAAAGTAGCTGGCATCTCACTCTCTTTGAATCTTCTTTATCATGCTAAGAGGAGCAGGAAAAAGCAAAAAATTTCAGACTTGCACCTTGCAATGCGGAGAAATTACTGTTTGTGCATTTACAATATTCATTGATTTTTGCCATTGAAAAACATCATGTTATTCATATACCAGAAATGTTTGAAGCTACTGACTGAATGAAAGGAGCTGGCATCTCACTCTCTTTGAATCTTCTTTATCATGCTAAGAGGAGCAGGAAAAAGCAAAAAATTTCAGAATTGCACCTTGCAATGCGGAGAAATTACTGTTTGTGCATTTACAATATTCATTGATTTTTGCCATTGAAAAACGTCCAGAAATGATTGAAGCTACTGACTGAATGAAAGGAGCTGGCATCTCACTCTCTTTGAATCCTCTTTATCATGCTAAGAGGAGCAGGAAAAAGCAAAAAATTTCAGAATTGCACCTTGCAATGCGGAGAAATTACTGTTTGTGCATTTACAATATTCATTGATTTTTGCCATTGAAAAACGTCCAGAAATGATTGAAGCTACTGACTGAATGAAAGGAGCTGGCATCTCACTCTCTTTGAATCTTCTTTATCATGCTAAGAGGAGCAGGAAAAAGCAAAAAATTTCAGAATTGCACCTTGCAATGCGGAGAAATTACTGTTTGTGCATTTACAATATTCATTGATTTTTGCCATTGAAAAACATCATGTTATTCATATACCAGAAATGTTTGAAGCTACTGACTGAATGAAAGGAGCTGACATCTCACTCTCTTTGAATCTTCTTTATCATGCTAAGAGGAGCAGGAAAAAGCAAAAAATTTCAGAATTGCACCTTGCAATGCGGAGAAATTACTGTTTGTGCATTTACAATATTCATTGATTTTTGCCATTGAAAAACGTCCAGAAATGATTGAAGCTACTGACTGAATGAAAGGAGCTGGCATCTCACTCTCTTTGAATCTTCTTTATCATGCTAAGAGGAGCAGGAAAAAGCAAAAAATTTCAGAATTGCACCTTGCAATGCGGAGAAATTACTGTTTGTGCATTTACAATATTCATTGATTTTTGCCATTGAAAAACATCATGTTATTCATATACCAGAAATGTTTGAAGCTACTGACTGAATGAAAGGAGCTGGCATCTCACTCTCTTTGAATCTTCTTTATCATGCTAAGAGGAGCAGGAAAAAGCAAAAAATTTCAGAATTGCACCTAGCAATGTGGAGAAATTACTGTTTGTGCATTTACAATATTCATTGATTTTTGCCATTGAAAAACATCATGTTATTCATATACCAGAAATGTTTGAAGCTACTGACTGAATGAAAGGAGCTGGCATCTCACTCTCTTTGAATCTTCTTTATCATGCTAAGAGGAGCAGGAAAAAGCAAAAAATTTCAGAATTGCACCTTGCAATGTGGAGAAATTACTGTTTGTGCATTTACAATATTCATTGATTTTTACCATTGAAAAACGTCCAGAAATGATTGAAGCTACTGACTGAATGAAAGTAGCTGGCATCTCACTCTCTTTGAATCTTCTTTATCATGCTAAGAGGAGCAGGAAAAAGCAAAAAATTTCAGACTTGCACCTTGCAATGCGGAGAAATTACTGTTTGTGCATTTACAATATTCATTGATTTTTGCCATTGAAAAACATCATGTTATTCATATACCAGAAATGTTTGAAGCTACTGACTGAATGAAAGGAGCTGGCATCTCACTCTCTTTGAATCTTCTTTATCATGCTAAGAGGAGCAGGAAAAAGCAAAAAATTTCAGAATTGCACCTTGCAATGTGGAGAAATTACTGTTTGTGCATTTACAATATTCATTGATTTTTACCATTGAAAAACGTCCAGAAATGATTGAAGCTACTGACTGAATGAAAGTAGCTGGCATCTCACTCTCTTTGAATCTTCTTTATCATGCTAAGAGGAGCAGGAAAAAGCAAAAAATTTCAGACTTGCACCTTGCAATGCGGAGAAATTACTGTTTGTGCATTTACAATATTCATTGATTTTTGCCATTGAAAAACATCATGTTATTCATATACCAGAAATGTTTGAAGCTACTGACTGAATCAAAGGAGCTGGCATCTCACTCTCTTTGAATCTTCTTTATCATGCTAAGAGGAGCAGGAAAAAGCAAAAAATTTCAGAATTGCACCTTGCAATGCGGAGAAATTACTGATTGTGCATTTACAATATTCATTGATTTTTGCCATTGAAAAACGTCCAGAAATGATTGAAGCTACTGACTGAATGAAAGGAGCTGGCATCTCACTCTCTTTGAATCTTCTTTATCATGCTAAGAGGAGCAGGAAAAAGCAAAAAATTTCAGAATTGCACCTTGCAATGCGGAGAAATTACTGTTTGTGCATTTACAATATTCATTGATTTTTGCCATTGAAAAACGTCCAGAAATGATTGAAGCTACTGACTGAATGAAAGGAGCTGGCATCTCACTCTCTTTGAATCTTCTTTATCATGCTAAGAGGAGCAGGAAAAAGCAAAAAATTTCAGAATTGCACCTTGCAATGCGGAGAAATTACTGTTTGTGCATTTACAATATTCATTGATTTTTGCCATTGAAAAACATGTTATTCATATACCAGAAATGTTTGAAGCTACTGACTGAATGAAAGGAGCTGGCACATCACTCTCTTTGAATCTTCTTTATCATGCTAAGAGGAGCGGGAAAAAGCAAAAAATTTCAGAATTGCACCTTGCAATGCGGAGAAATTACTGTTTGTGCATTTACAATATTCATTGATTTTTGCCATTGAAAAACGTCCAGAAATGATTGAAGGTACTGACTGAATGAAAGGAGCTGGCATCTCACTCTCTTTGAATCTTCTTTATCATGCTAAGAGGAGCAGGAAAAAGCAAAAAATTTCAGAATTGCACCTTGCAATGCGGAGAAATTACTGTTTGTGCATTTACAATATTCATTGATTTTTGCCATTGAAAAACGTCCAGAAATGATTGAAGCTACTGACTGAATGAAAGGAGCTGGCATCTCACTCTCTTTGAATCTTCTTTATCATGCTAAGAGGAGCAGGAAAAAGCAAAAAATTTCAGAATTGCACCTTGCAATGCGGAGAAATTACTGTTTGTGCATTTACAATATTCATTGATTTTTGCCATTGAAAAACATCATGTTATTCATATACCAGAAATGTTTGAAGCTACTGACTGAATGAAAGGAGTTGGCATCTCACTCTCTTTGAATCTTCTTTATCATGCTAAGAGGAGCAGGAAAAAGCAAAAAATTTCAGAATTGCACCTTGCAATGTGGAGAAATTACTGTTTGTGCATTTACAATATTCATTGATTTTTACCATTGAAAAACGTCCAGAAATGATTGAAGCTACTGACTGAATGAAAGTAGCTGGCATCTCACTCTCTTTGAATCTTCTTTATCATGCTAAGAGGAGCAGGAAAAAGCAAAAAATTTCAGACTTGCACCTTGCAATGCGGAGAAATTACTGTTTGTGCATTTACAATATTCATTGATTTTTGCCATTGAAAAACATCATGTTATTCATATACCAGAAATGTTTGAAGCTACTGACTGAATGAAAGGAGCTGGCATCTCACTCTCTTTGAATCTTCTTTATCATGCTAAGAGGAGCAGGAAAAAGCAAAAAATTTCAGAATTGCACCTTGCAATGTGGAGAAATTACTGTTTGTGCATTTACAATATTCATTGATTTTTACCATTGAAAAACGTCCAGAAATGATTGAAGCTACTGACTGAATGAAAGGAGCTGGCATCTCACTCTCTTTGAATCTTCTTTATCATGCTAAGAGGAGCAGGAAAAAGCAAAAAATTTCAGAATTGCACCTTGCAATGCGGAGAAATTACTGTTTGTGCATTTACAATATTCATTGATTTTTGCCATGGAAAAACGTCCAGAAATGATTGAAGCTACTGACTGAATGAAAGGAGCTGGCATCTCACTCTCTTTGAATCTTCTTTATCATGCTAAGAGGAGCAGGAAAAAGCAAAAAATTTCAGAATTGCACCTTGCAATGCGGAGAAATTACTGTTTGTGCATTTACAATATTCATTGATTTTTGCCATTGAAAAACATCATGTTATTCATATACCAGAAATGATTGAAGCTACTGACTGAATGAAAGGAGCTGGCATCTCACTCTCTTTGAATCTTCTTTATCATGCTAAGAGGAGCAGGAAAAAGCAAAAAATTTCAGAATTGCACCTTGCAATGCGGAGAAATTACTGTTTGTGCATTTACAATATTCATTGATTTTTGCCATTGAAAAACGTCCAGAAATGATTGAAGCTACTGACTGAATGAAAGGAGCTGGCATCTCACTCTCTTTGAATCTTCTTTATCATGCTAAGAGGAGCAGGAAAAAGCAAAAAATTTCAGAATTGCACCTTGCAATGCGGAGAAATTACTGTTTGTGCATTTACAATATTCATTGATTTTTGCGATTGAAAAACATCATGTTATTAATATACCAGAAATGATTGAAGCTACAGACTGAATGAAAGGAGCTGGCATCTCACTCTCTTTGAATCTTCTTTATCATGCTAAGAGGAGCAGGAAAAAGCAAAAAATTTCAGAATTGCACCTTGCAATGCGGAGAAATTACTGTTTGTGCATTTACAATATTCATTGATTTTTGCCATTGAAAAACATGTTATTCATATACCAGAAATGTTTGAAGCTACTGACTGAATGAAAGGAGCTGGCACCTCACTCTCTTTGAATCTTCTTTATCATGCTAAGAGGAGCAGGAAAAAGCAAAAAATTTCAGAATTGCACCTTGCAATGCGGAGAAATTACTGTTTGTGCATATACAATATTCATTGATTTTTGCCATTGAAAAACGTCCAGAAATGATTGAAGCTACTGATTGAATGAAAGGAGCTGGCATCTCACTCTCTTTGAATCTTCTTTATCATGCTAAGAGGAGCAGGAAAAAGCAAAAAATTTCAGAATTGCACCTTGCAATGCGGAGAAATTACTGTTTGTGCATTTACAATATTCATTGATTTTTGCCATTGAAAAACATGTTATTCATATACCAGAAATGTTTGAAGCTACTGACTGAATGAAAGGAGCTGGCACCTCACTCTCTTTGAATCTTCTTTATCATGCTAAGAGGAGCGGGAAAAAGCAAAAAATTTCAGAATTGCACCTTGCAATGCGGAGAAATTACTGTTTGTGCATTTACAATATTCATTGATTTTTGCCATTGAAAAACGTCCAGAAATGATTGAAGGTACTGACTGAATGAAAGGAGCTGGCATCTCACTCTCTTTGAATCTTCTTTATCATGCTAAGAGGAGCAGGAAAAAGCAAAAAATTTCAGAATTGCACCTTGCAATGCGGAGAAATTACTGTTTGTGCATTTACAATATTCATTGATTTTTGCCATTGAAAAACGTCCAGAAATGATTGAAGCTACTGACTGAATGAAAGGAGCTGGCATCTCACTCTCTTTGAATCTTCTTTATCATGCTAAGAGGAGCAGGAAAAAGCAAAAAATTTCAGAATTGCACCTTGCAATGCGGAGAAATTACTGTTTGTGCATTTACAATATTCATTGATTTTTGCCATTGAAAAACATCATGTTATTCATATACCAGAAATGTTTGAAGCTACTGACTGAATGAAAGGAGTTGGCATCTCACTCTCTTTGAATCTTCTTTATCATGCTAAGAGGAGCAGGAAAAAGCAAAAAATTTCAGAATTGCACCTTGCAATGCGGAGAAATTACTGTTTGTGCATTTACAATATTCATTGATTTTTGCCATTGAAAAACATCATGTTATTCATATACCAGAAATGTTTGAAGCTACTGACTGAATGAAAGGAGCAGGCATCTCACTCTCTTTGAATCTTCTTTATCATGCTAAGAGGAGCAGGAAAAAGCAAAAAATTTTAGAATTGCACATTGCAATGTGGAGAAATTACTGTTTGTGCATTTACAATATTCATTGATTTTTACCATTGAAAAACGTCCAGAAATGATTGAAGCTACTGACTGAATGAAAGTAGCTGGCATCTCACTCTCTTTGAATCTTCTTTATCATGCTAAGAGGAGCAGGAAAAAGCAAAAAATTTCAGACTTGCACCTTGCAATGCGGAGAAATTACTGTTTGTGCATTTACAATATTCATTGATTTTTGCCATTGAAAAACATCATGTTATTCATATACCAGAAATGTTTGAAGCTACTGACTGAATGAAAGGAGCTGGCATCTCACTCTCTTTGAATCTTCTTTATCATGCTAAGAGGAGCAGGAAAAAGCAAAAAATTTCAGAATTGCACCTTGCAATGCGGAGAAATTACTGTTTGTGCATTTACAATATTCATTGATTTTTGCCATTGAAAAACGTCCAGAAATGATTGAAGCTACTGACTGAATGAAAGGAGCTGGCATCTCACTCTCTTTGAATCCTCTTTATCATGCTAAGAGGAGCAGGAAAAAGCAAAAAATTTCAGAATTGCACCTTGCAATGCGGAGAAATTACTGTTTGTGCATTTACAATATTCATTGATTTTTGCCATTGAAAAACGTCCAGAAATGATTGAAGCTACTGACTGAATGAAAGGAGCTGGCATCTCACTCTCTTTGAATCTTCTTTATCATGCTAAGAGGAGCAGGAAAAAGCAAAAAATTTCAGAATTGCACCTTGCAATGCGGAGAAATTACTGTTTGTGCATTTACAATATTCATTGATTTTTGCCATTGAAAAACATCATGTTATTCATATACCAGAAATGTTTGAAGCTACTGACTGAATGAAAGGAGCTGACATCTCACTCTCTTTGAATCTTCTTTATCATGCTAAGAGGAGCAGGAAAAAGCAAAAAATTTCAGAATTGCACCTTGCAATGCGGAGAAATTACTGTTTGTGCATTTACAATATTCATTGATTTTTGCCATTGAAAAACGTCCAGAAATGATTGAAGCTACTGACTGAATGAAAGGTGCTGGCATCTCACTCTCTTTGAATCTTCTTTATCATGCTAAGAGGAGCAGGAAAAAGCAAAAAATTTCAGAATTGCACCTTGCAATGCGGAGAAATTACTGTTTGTGCATTTACAATATTCATTGATTTTTGCCATTGAAAAACATCATGTTATTCATATACCAGAAATGTTTGAAGCTACTGACTGAATGAAAGGAGCTGGCATCTCACTCTCTTTGAATCTTCTTTATCATGCTAAGAGGAGCAGGAAAAAGCAAAAAATTTCAGAATTGCACCTTGCAATGTGGAGAAATTACTGTTTGTGCATTTACAATATTCATTGATTTTTGCCATTGAAAAACATCATGTTATTCATATACCAGAAATGTTTGAAGCTACTGACTGAATGAAAGGAGCTGGCATCTCACTCTCTTTGAATCTTCTTTATCATGCTAAGAGGAGCAGGAAAAAGCAAAAAATTTCAGAATTGCACCTTGCAATGTGGAGAAATTACTGTTTGTGCATTTACAATATTCATTGATTTTTACCATTGAAAAACGTCCAGAAATGATTGAAGCTACTGACTGAATGAAAGTAGCTGGCATCTCACTCTCTTTGAATCTTCTTTATCATGCTAAGAGGAGCAGGAAAAAGCAAAAAATTTCAGACTTGCACCTTGCAATGCGGAGAAATTACTGTTTGTGCATTTACAATATTCATTGATTTTTGCCATTGAAAAACATCATGTTATTCATATACCAGAAATGTTTGAAGCTACTGACTGAATGAAAGGAGCTGGCATCTCACTCTCTTTGAATCTTCTTTATCATGCTAAGAGGAGCAGGAAAAAGCAAAAAATTTCAGAATTGCACCTTGCAATGTGGAGAAATTACTGTTTGTGCATTTACAATATTCATTGATTTTTACCATTGAAAAACGTCCAGAAATGATTGAAGCTACTGACTGAATGAAAGTAGCTGGCATCTCACTCTCTTTGAATCTTCTTTATCATGCTAAGAGGAGCAGGAAAAAGCAAAAAATTTCAGACTTGCACCTTGCAATGCGGAGAAATTACTGTTTGTGCATTTACAATATTCATTGATTTTTGCCATTGAAAAACATCATGTTATTCATATACCAGAAATGTTTGAAGCTACTGACTGAATCAAAGGAGCTGGCATCTCACTCTCTTTGAATCTTCTTTATCATGCTAAGAGGAGCAGGAAAAAGCAAAAAATTTCAGAATTGCACCTTGCAATGCGGAGAAATTACTGTTTGTGCATTTACAATATTCATTGATTTTTGCCATTGAAAAACGTCCAGAAATGATTGAAGCTACTGACTGAATGAAAGGAGCTGGCATCTCACTCTCTTTGAATCTTCTTTATCATGCTAAGAGGAGCAGGAAAAAGCAAAAAATTTCAGAATTGCACCTTGCAATGCGGAGAAATTACTGTTTGTGCATTTACAATATTCATTGATTTTTGCCATTGAAAAACGTCCAGAAATGATTGAAGCTACTGACTGAATGAAAGGAGCTGGCATCTCACTCTCTTTGAATCTTCTTTATCATGCTAAGAGGAGCAGGAAAAAGCAAAAAATTTCAGAATTGCACCTTGCAATGCGGAGAAATTACTGTTTGTGCATTTACAATATTCATTGATTTTTGCCATTGAAAAACATGTTATTCATATACCAGAAATGTTTGAAGCTACTGACTGAATGAAAGGAGCTGGCACCTCACTCTCTTTGAATCTTCTTTATCATGCTAAGAGGAGCGGGAAAAAGCAAAAAATTTCAGAATTGCACCTTGCAATGCGGAGAAATTACTGTTTGTGCATTTACAATATTCATTGATTTTTGCCATTGAAAAACGTCCAGAAATGATTGAAGGTACTGACTGAATGAAAGGAGCTGGCATCTCACTCTCTTTGAATCTTCTTTATCATGCTAAGAGGAGCAGGAAAAAGCAAAAAATTTCAGAATTGCACCTTGCAATGCGGAGAAATTACTGTTTGTGCATTTACAATATTCATTGATTTTTGCCATTGAAAAACGTCCAGAAATGATTGAAGCTACTGACTGAATGAAAGGAGCTGGCATCTCACTCTCTTTGAATCTTCTTTATCATGCTAAGAGGAGCAGGAAAAAGCAAAAAATTTCAGAATTGCACCTTGCAATGCGGAGAAATTACTGTTTGTGCATTTACAATATTCATTGATTTTTGCCATTGAAAAACATCATGTTATTCATATACCAGAAATGTTTGAAGCTACTGACTGAATGAAAGGAGTTGGCATCTCACTCTCTTTGAATCTTCTTTATCATGCTAAGAGGAGCAGGAAAAAGCAAAAAATTTCAGAATTGCACCTTGCAATGTGGAGAAATTACTGTTTGTGCATTTACAATATTCATTGATTTTTACCATTGAAAAACGTCCAGAAATGATTGAAGCTACTGACTGAATGAAAGTAGCTGGCATCTCACTCTCTTTGAATCTTCTTTATCATGCTAAGAGGAGCAGGAAAAAGCAAAAAATTTCAGACTTGCTCCTTGCAATGCGGAGAAATTACTGTTTGTGCATTTACAATATTCATTGATTTTTGCCATTGAAAAACATCATGTTATTCATATACCAGAAATGTTTGAAGCTACTGACTGAATTAAAGGAGCTGGCATCTCACTCTCTTTGAATCTTCTTTATCATGCTAAGAGGAGCAGGAAAAAGCAAAAAATTTCAGAATTGCACCTTGCAATGTGGAGAAATTACTGTTTGTGCATTTACAATATTCATTGATTTTTACCATTGAAAAACGTCCAGAAATGATTGAAGCTACTGACTGAATGAAAGGAGCTGGCATCTCACTCTCTTTGAATCTTCTTTATCATGCTAAGAGGAGCAGGAAAAAGCAAAAAATTTCAGAATTGCACCTTGCAATGCGGAGAAATTACTGTTTGTGCATTTACAATATTCATTGATTTTTGCCATGGAAAAACGTCCAGAAATGATTGAAGCTACTGACTGAATGAAAGGAGCTGGCATCTCACTCTCTTTGAATCTTCTTTATCATGCTAAGAGGAGCAGGAAAAAGCAAAAAATTTCAGAATTGCACCTTGCAATGCGGAGAAATTACTGTTTGTGCATTTACAATATTCATTGATTTTTGCCATTGAAAAACATCATGTTATTCATATACCAGAAATGATTGAAGCTACTGACTGAATGAAAGGAGCTGGCATCTCACTCTCTTTGAATCTACTTTATCATGCTAAGAGGAGCAGGAAAAAGCAAAAAATTTCAGAATTGCACCTTGCAATGCGGAGAAATTACTGTTTGTGCATTTACAATATTCATTGATTTTTGCCATTGAAAAACGTCCAGAAATGATTGAAGCTACTGACTGAATGAAAGGAGCTGGCATCTCACTCTCTTTGAATCTTCTTTATCATGCTAAGAGGAGCAGGAAAAAGCAAAAAATTTCAGAATTGCACCTTGCAATGCGGAGAAATTACTGTTTGTGCATTTACAATATTCATTGATTTTTGCGATTGAAAAACATCATGTTATTAATATACCAGAAATGATTGAAGCTACAGACTGAATGAAAGGAGCTGGCATCTCACTCTCTTTGAATCTTCTTTATCATGCTAAGAGGAGCAGGAAAAAGTAAAAAATTTCAGAATTGCACCTTGCAATGCGGAGAAATTACTGTTTGTGCATTTACAATATTCAATGATTTTTGCCATTGAAAAACGTCCAGAAATGATTGAAGCTACTGACTGAATGAAAGGAGCTGGCATCTCACTCTCTTTGAATCTTGTTTATCATGCTAAGAGGAGCAGGAAAAAGCAAAAAATTTCAGAATTGCACCTTGCAATGCGGAGAAATTACTGTTTGTGCATTTACAATATTCATTGATTTTTGCCATTGAAAAACGTCCAGAAATGATTGAAGCTACTGACTGAATGAAAGGAGCTGGCATCTCACTCTCTTTGAATCTTCTTTATCATGCTAAGAGGAGCAGGAAAAAGCAAAAAATTTCAGAATTGCACCTTGCAATGCGGAGAAATTACTGTTTGTGCATTTACAATATTCATTGATTTTTGCTATTGAAAAACATCATGTTATTCATATACCAGAAATGATTGAAGCTACTGACTGAATGAAAGGAGCTGGCATCTCACTCTCTTTGAATCTTCTTTATCATGCTAAGAGGAGCAGGAAAAAGCAAAAAATTTCAGAATTGCACCTTGCAATGCGGAGAAATTACAGTTTGTGCATTTACAATATTCATTGATTTTTGCCATTGAAAAACGTCCAGAAATGATTGAAGCTACTGACTGAATGAAAGGAGCTGGCATCTCACTCTCTTTGAATCTTCTTTATCATGCTAAGAGGAGCAGGAAAAAGCAAAAAATTTCAGAATTGCACCTTGCAATGCGGAGAAATTACTGTTTGTGCATTTACAATATTCATTGATTTTTGCCATTGAAAAACGTCCAGAAATGATTGAAGGTACTGACTGAATGAAAGGAGCTGGCATCTCACTCTCTTTGAATATTCTTTAGCATGCTAAGAGGAGCAGGAAAAAGCAAAAAATTTCAGAATTGCACCTTGCAATGCGGAGAAATTACTGTTTGTGCATTTACAATATTCATTGATTTTTGCCATTGAAAAACGTCCAGAAATGATTGAAGCTACTGACTGAATGAAAGGAGCTGGCATCTCACTCTCTTTGAATCTTCTTTATCATGCTAAGAGGAGCAGGAAAAAGCAAAAAATTTCAGAATTGCACCTTGCAATGCGGAGAAATTACTGTTTGTGCATTTACAATATTCATTGATTTTTGCCATTGAAAAATGTCCAGAAATGATTGAAGCTACTGACTGAATGAAAGGAGCTGGCATCTCACTCTCTTTGAATCTTCTTTATCATGCTAAGAGGAGCAGGAAAAAGCAAAAAATTTCAGAATTGCGCCTTGCAATGCGGAGAAATTAATGTTTGTGCATTTACAAAATTCATTGATTTTTGCCATTGAAAAACATCATGTTATTCATATACCAGAAATGATTGAAGCTACTGACTGAAGGAAAGGAGCTGGCATCTCACTCTCTTTGAATCTTCTTTATCATGCTAAGAGGAGCAGGAAAAAGCAAAAAATTTCAGAATTGCACCTTGCAATGCGGAGAAATTACTGTTTGTGCATTTACAATATTCATTGATTTTTGCCATTGAAAAACATCCAGAAATGATTGAAGCTACTGACTGAATGAAAGGAGCTGGCATCTCACTCTCTTTGAATCTTCTTTATCATGCTAAGAGGAGCAGGAAAAAGCAAAAAATTTCAGAATTGCACCTTGCAATGCGGAGAAATTACTGTTTGTGCATTTACAATATTCATTGATTTTTGCGATTGAAAAACATCATGTTATTCATATACCAGAAATGATTGAAGCTACTGAGTGAATGAAAGGAGCTGGCATCTCACTCTCTTTGAATCTTCTTTATCATGCTAAGAGGAGCAGGAAAAAGTAAAAAATTTCAGAATTGCACCTTGCAATGCGGAGAAATTACTGTTTGTGCATTTACAATATTCAATGATTTTTGCCATTGAAAAACATCCAGAAATGATTGAAGCTACTGACTGAATGAAAGGAGCTGACATCTCACTCTCTTTGAATCTTGTTTATCATGCTAAGAGGAGCAGGAAAAAGCAAAAAATTTCAGAATTGCACCTTGCAATGCGGAGAAATTACTGTTTGTGCATTTACAATATTCATTGATTTTTGCCATTGAAAAACGTCCAGAAATGATTGAAGCTACTGACTGAATGAAAGGAGCTGGCATCTCACTCTCTTTGAATCTTCTTTATCATGCTAAGAGGAGCAGGAAAAAACAAAAAATTTCAGAATTGCACCTTGCAATGCGGAGAAATTACTGTTTGTGCATTTACAATATTCATTGATTTTTGCCATTGAAAAACGTCCAGAAATGTTTGAAGCTACTGACTGAATGAAAGGAGCTGGCATCTCACTCTCTTTGAATCTTCTTTATCATGCTAAGAGGAGCAGGAAAAAGCAAAAAATTTCAGAATTGCACCTTGCAATGCGGAGAAATTACTGTTTGTGCATTTACAATATTCATTGATTTTTGCCATTGAAAAACATGTTATTCATATACCAGAAATGTTTGAAGCTCCTGACTGAATGAAAGGAGCTGGCACCTCACTCTCTTTGAATCTTCTTTATCATGCTAAGAGGAGCAGGAAAAAGGAAAAATTTCAGAATTGCACCTTGCAATGCGGAGAAATTACTGTTTGTGCATTTACAATATTCATTGATTTTTGCCATTGAAAAACGTCCAGAAATGATTGAAGCTACTGACTGAATGAAAGGAGCTGTCATCTCACTCTCTTTGAATCTTCTTTATCATGCTAAGAGGAGCAGGAAAAAGCAAAAAATTTCAGAATTGCACCTTGCAATGCGGAGAAATTACTGTTTGTGCATTTACAATATTCATTGATTTTTGCCATTGAAAAATGTCCAGAAATGATTGAAGCTACTGACTGAATGAAAGGAGCTGGCATCTCACTCTCTTTGAATCTTCTTTATCATGCTAAGAGGAGCAGGAAAAAGCAAAAAATTTCAGAATTGCGCCTTGCAATGCGGAGAAATTACTGTTTGTGCATTTACAAAATTCATTGATTTTTGCCATTGAAAAACATCATGTTATTCATATGCCAGAAATGATTGACGCTACTGACTGAAGGAAAGGAGCTGGCATCTCACTCTCTTTGAATCTTCTTTATCATGCTAAGAGGAGCAGGAAAAAGCAAAAAATTTCAGAATTGCACCTTGCAATGCGGAGAAATTACTGTTTGTGCATTTACAATATTCATTGATTTTTGCCATTGAAAAACGTCCAGAAATGATTGAAGCTACTGACTGAATGAAAGGAGCTGGCATCTCACTCTCTTTGAATCTTCTTTATCATGCTAAGAGGAGCAGGAAAAAGCAAAAAATTTCAGAATTGCACCTTGCAATGCGGAGAAATTACTGTTTGTGCATTTACAATATTCATTGATTTTTGCCATTGAAAAACGTCCAGAAATGATTGAAGCTACTGACTGAATGAAAGGAGCTGGCATTTCACTCTCTTTGAATCTTCTTTATCATGCTAAGAGGAGCAGGAAAAAGCAAAAAATTTCAGAATTGCACCTTGCCATGCGGAGAAATTACTGTTTGTGCATTTACAATATTCATTGATTTTTGCCATTGAAAAATGTCCAGAAATGATTGAAGCTACTGACTGAACGAAAGGAGCTGGCATCTCACTCTCTTTGAATCTTCTTTATCATGCTAAGAGGAGCAGGAAAAAGCAAAAAAATTCAGAATTGCGCTTTGCAATGCGGAGAAATTACTGTTTGTGCATTTACAAAATTCATTGATTTTTGCCATTGAAAAACATCATGTTATTCATATACCAGAAATGATTGAAGCTACTGACTGAAGGAAAGGAGCTGGCATCTCACTCTCTTTGAATCTTCTTTATCATGCTAAGAGGAGCAGGAAAAAGCAAAAAATTTCAGAATTGCACCTTGCAATGCGGAGAAATTACTGTTTGTGCATTTCCAATATTCATTGATTTTTGCCATTGAAAAACATCCAGAAATGATTGAAGCTACTGACTGAATGAAAGGAGCTGGCATCTCACTCTCTTTGAATCTTCTTTATCATGCTAAGCGGAGCAGGAAAAAGCAAAAAATTTCAGAATTGCACCTTGCAATGCGGAGAAATTACTGTTTGTGCATTTACAATATTCATTGATTTTTGCGATTGAAAAACATCATGTTATTCATATACCAGAAATGATTGAAGCTACTGACTGAATGAAAGGAGCTGGCATCTCACTCTCTTTGAATCTTCTTTATCATGCTAAGAGGAGCAGGAAAAAGTAAAAAATTTCAGAATTGCACCTTGCAATGCGGAGAAATTACTGTTTGTGCATTTACAATATTCATTGATTTTTGCCATTGAAAAACGTCCAGAAATGATTGAAGCTACTGACTGAATGAAAGGAGCTGGCATCTCACTCTCTTTGAATCTTCTTTATCATGCTAAGAGGAGCAGGAAAAAGCAAAAAATTTCAGAATTGCACCTTGCAATGCGGAGAAATTACTGTTTGTGCATTTACAATATTCATTGATTTTTGCCATTGAAAAACGTCCAGAAATGATTGAAGCTACTGACTGAATGAAAGGAGCTGGCATCTCACTCTCTTTGAATCTTCTTTATCATGCTAAGAGGAGCAGGAAAAAGCAAAAAATTTCAGAATTGCACCTTGCAATGCGGAGAAATTACTGTTTGTGCATTTACAATATTCATTGATTTTTGCCATTGAAAAACGTCCAGAAATGATTGAAGCTACTGACTGAATGAAAGGAGCTGGCATCTCACTCTCTTTGAATCTTCTTTATCATGCTAAGAGGAGCAGGAAAAAGCAAAAAATTTCAGAATTGCACCTTGCAATGCGGAGAAATTACTGTTTGTGCATTTACAATATTCATTGATTTTTGCCATTGAAAAACATCATGTTATTCATATACCAGAAATGATTGAAGCTACTGACTGAATGAAAGGAGCTGGCATCTCACTCTCTTTGAATCTTCTTTATCATGCTAAGAGGAGCAGGAAAAAGTAAAAAATTTCAGAATTGCACCTTGCAATGCGGAGAAATTACTGTTTGTGCATTTATAATATTCAATGATTTTTGCCATTGAAAAACGTCCAGAAATGATTGAAGCTACTGACTGAACGAAAGGAGCTGGCATCTCACTCTCTTTGAATCTTCTTTATCATGCTAAGAGGAGCAGGAAAAAGCAAAAAATTTCAGAATTGCACCTTGCAATGCGGAGAAATTACTGTTTGTGCATTTACAATATTCATTGATTTTTGCCATTGAAAAACATCATGTTATTCATATACCAGAAATGTTTGAAGCTACTGACTGAATGAAAGGAGCTGGCATCTCACTCTCTTTGAATCTTCTTTATCATGCTAAGAGGAGCAGGAAAAAGCAAAAAATTTCAGAATTGCACCTTGCAATGCGGAGAAATTACTGTTTGTGAATTTACAATATTCATTGATTTTTGCCATTGAAAAACGTCCAGAAATGATTGAAGCTACTGACTGAATGAAAAGAGCTGGCATCTCACTCTCTTTGAATCTTCTTTATCATGCTAAGAGGAGCAGGAAAAAGCAAAAAATTTCAGAATTGCACCTTGCAATGCGGAGAAATTACTGTTTGTGCATTTACAATATTCATTGATTTTTGCCATTGAAAAACATCCAGAAATGATTGAAGCTACTGACTGAATGAAAGGAACTGGCATCTCACTCTCTTTGAATCTTGTTTATCATGCTAAGAGGAGCAGGAAAAAGCAAAAAATTTCAGAATTGCACCTTGCAATGCGGAGAAATTACAGTTTGTGCATTTACAATATTCATTGATTTTTGCCATTGAAAAACGTCCAGAAATGATTGATGCTACTGACTGAATGAAAGGAGCTGGCATCTCACTCTCTTTGAATCTTCTTTATCATGCTAAGAGGAGCAGGAAAAAGCAAAAAATTTCAGAATTGCACCTTGCAATGCGGAGAAATTACTGTTTGT